>NC_053028.1:603980052-604280052 GCF_003073215.2 Triticum urartu
CCTCACTAGATGAATTAGGTATCTCCTGATTTGATGAACTCGACATATCCTTCATAGGAAATATGTCCTCAAAGAAAGTTGCATTATTTGACTCCATAATCGTACCAACATGCATGTCGGACACCTCAGATTTTATTATCAAAAATCTATAGCTGATGCTATGAAAAGCATAGCCCAGAAGAACACAATCCACGGTTTTTGGTCCAAGCTTGCGCTTCTTGGAAATTGGTATATTGACTTTCGCCAAACAACCCCAAGTACGTAGGTAAGAGAGTTTCAACCTTTTCCTTTCCCATTCCTCAAATGGAGTCATGGTCTTATTCTTTGTGGGAACCCGGTTTAGGACATGACACGCAGCCATTAGCGCCTCCCCCCACCATTCCTTGGATAGACCCGAAGTGTCTAACATGGTGTTAACCATATCAGTTAGAGTTCGGTTCTTTCTTTCGGCTACCCCATTTGACTGGGGTGAGTAGGGAGGCGTCATCTCATGGATTATACCACGTTCCGCACAAAATAGATCAAATTCATTGGAAAAATACTCTCCACCACGATCGGACCTAAGCCGTTTAATTTTTCGATCAAGTTGGTTCTCTGCCTCAACTTTATAGTTTTTGAAGAAAGTCAAAGCCTCATCTTTTGATTTCAGAAGATACACATAACAATATCTAGTGGAGTCATCAATCAACGTCATGAAGTATCTCTTTCCACCTTTTGTCAACACGCCATTCATCTCACAAAGATCAGAATGTATAAGCTCTAGTGGCGCCAAGTCTCTTGCCTCTGCAGTCTTATGGGACTTGCGAGGTTGCTTAGCTTGCACACATACTTGGCACTTAGAGCCCTTGACAGGAGAGATTTTCGGAATTAAATTCATATTGGCTAGCCGCGTCATGCATCCAAAGTTAATATGACAAAGTCGTGAATGCCAAATATCAGACTCATTATTGTGGCAAACATTATTAATAACTTTAGTGCAAATATCTGACAAAGATAGGCGGAACAAGCCTCCGCACTCATAACCTTTTCCAATAAATTGTCCACACTTAGAAATTACAAATTTATTGGATTCGAAAACCAACTTAAAACCATCTCGACATAAACGGGAACCGCTTACGAGATTTTTATTGATGGACGGCACATGATGAACATTCTTCAGACGCACGGTCTTCCCCGAAGTAAACTTCAGATCGACCGTACCAACACCTCAAACGATGGCATGTGACCCGTTCCCCATCAGCACGGGAGAAGTCCCAGTGGCCTGGTAAGAAGAAAACATGGAGGCGTCAGCACAAACATGTACATTGGCACCGGTGTCAATTAACCAATCAAGGGATTGAAATACTGAAAGGATGGTAGAAAAAATAACGTACCCTGATTCCTTCATATCAGTATCACCGATGACGACATTAGCGGACTTGCCGCTCTTCTCATGTTCGCACTCCTCAAAGCGGTTAGAACACTTCGGAGCCCAGTGATTAGGATCACCGCAGACATGGCAAAGTCCCTTCCCCTTCTTATGAGAATTCTTCTTGAAGTTGGTAGAATGTGATGGCTTGTTCTTTGTATCAAACTTGCCTTTGCCCTGAGTTTTGTTCTTATTGTTTTTGAACTTGCTGGGCTGGAAGTTCTTCTTCTGTACCATGTGGGCACTAGAACCTCCCTCAGCAACTCGAGAACGTGTGTCCTTTGCTCTCGCCTTCTCTTCAACATCAAGAGTACCAATGAGATCCGCAACGAAAAACTCCTGTCTCTTGTGTTTCAGGGAAGTAGAAAAATTGTTCCACAAAGGTGGAAGCTTGGCAATGATGCCTCCGGCAACAAATTTGTCCGGTAACACACACTTGAAGTACTCAAGTTCTTTTGCGAGCGACTGTATCTCATGAGCCTGCTGTACAACAGGGCGCTCATCAGTCATCTTGTAGTCATAGAATTGCTCCATGACGTACAACTCGCTGCCGGCGTCCGAGGCACCAAACTTGGCCTCGAGCGCAGCCCACATGTCCTTGCCGTTGTCAAACGACATATACGAATCCACAATAAAGTCATCAAGAACACTCAGAAGAGCGCCTTTAAAGAGGGTATCGATCTTCTCAAAAGCTTCCAGCTGTGCTGGATTAAGATCGCCCTCAGGCTTGCCCTTGGTGGCATCATAGAAGCCCATGGTCTGAAACCAGTAGACTGCTCTCGTGCGCCACCTCTTATATTGCGCCCCCTTAAAGGCAGGTGGTTTCAGATGCGCAGCAAAACCATTCGGAGTAAATTGCCTATAATCAGGTTTTTGGATTGTTGGAAATATGAGCAATTACTACGAGATTTAATCCGAATAAACAGAATATAAATCATGACCACAGCAGCAGAGATTAAACTAATCATGCGAACTAGCATAGCAGATGAACATATCACATCTAGGGCACATACTAGAAAGATGAATTCTACCATGATCTCGAGCAGGAAGGATAGAATCACATACGGTGCAGCGGGTGCAGCACCGCCGGCGTTGACGTTGTCGCCCATGTCGTCGAGGATGAGGTTGCCGAGGTCAGGGAAGAAGTTGTCGTTCGCGAAGTCGTCGCTGCCAGCAGTCGCGCGAGTGCGCTCCCCAAAAACCTGATCGCCCCTCTCCCGTACAGCATCACGAGAGGCGGGGTTCCGGAGGCCTGCTGTCCCTTCTCGCGGTGCACGCCGGAAGGAGGGATGGAGAAGGAATAAACCCCACGTCCGAGTCGTCACGATCCAAAAGAATCGGAAACGGTTCAGTAATTAACGCGTCCGTTAATTATTAATTAATGACTCATTAATTTTCCCGAGCAGCAAAAATATAGACAACGTGCATAGCTCTGCCTTCGGCTCGGCTCAATCCCGCAACCCGCGGCGCGGCGCGGCACGTCGTGGCGAGCGAGGAGGAGGAGCACGCGTATATGTCTTCTCTTCTCATGCTCATACAAGTGGTAGAAGAGCTCATCTTATAAAGAGGTGCAACTCTCTCTCAATTTCTGGGGTGGGACTAAACTTTAGCCTCACTCACTCCACTCACATGTATGCATGAATGGGCCAAGAGAATTTCAGAATTTTAGTTGGGCTTTGGGCCAAATGCCTACTAGCAAAATTCCTAACATGCAGTACACCGTCCCTAACTATTTGACTTAAAATTTTCTAGATATGTGTTCTCTCCATTCCGAATTACTTATCGCACAAATAAATAGAAATGAATGCATCTAGAATTAAAAATACGTCTAGATACATCTATTTTTATGACAAGTAACTCCAAACGAAGGAAGTATATATCTAAACAAATTTAAGCCAAGTAATTTGGGACGGAGGAGTACTACAAACGAAGGCGACCGAGGATCACGTCCAAGTAGGTTCTGCGTACGACCAGCTGGTTTGCTTCCTTGCTCGCGCCCTGTAGACGCCTTCGTGCTCCACGCCGCCATGCGGGGTGTAAGATTTGGTGTTTGATTTGTTTTTTTCTCACAGGTTAAAATGGTTAATCTGTCCACATAAAAATTTGCAGATAGCATTTAGATTTGGCTATGAACACATCTATTTATTTTCAGATTTTTTGAACAATTGAAAAGGGAAATTTTGAAGTGCGAGAGCATGTGCTCGTGGGAGATGAATTGGATTTCGGAAACTCATTAAGCAAGCATAGTAAGGGATGTGCAATCGCTGATATGCCAGTATCGTAAGTCGACATGCATGTATTTCCGCAAAGAAAACAGACATGCATGTATTTAGGGAAGATAAGAACCATCACACTACTGGAGTTTGAAACTTTGCCCAGTGCCAGATTGTTTGCCAAGTGTATTCCATTATATACTAGGCAAACATGACCTTTGGATGAACTAGCAATGGTGGATCTCCCGATGGCGTCCCAACGGTCATCTTGCTCCCACGCTCCGTCCGCGCACCGTGTTGCCTCCGGCCCCCGTCGTGCCCACACCCAGCCCCACCCGCCGGTCCGTCGCTCCGACGCCCGTCGGCCAGATAACGCTCCTGCCTGCTCGCGTGTTGGTACGGATGACTCCGCCCGTCCGGCCTCCGATGTCCCGTTACCGGGCCGTTCCAGGCCCGCCTCGATGGATCTTGAACCTGGCAATGATGGCTGGACGGAGGTGCGCAGCCATCGCCACCAGCGCCGTCAAGAGAAGTTGCCCATTGTCAGCCGTTCGCCGGGGCCCAAGCTTCGGATTCCTCGGTGGCTGCTGGATAGGTGTTTTAGGTGTCTGGAGTCGGGGCACCATAAAGAGGTGTGCACCGGTGAGATCCGTTGCCATAAGTGCTGGATCTCTAGACACATCGCCCGTGACTGCCCCCCTCCTCTCGCTCCTCGCCTCCCCCCCGCCGCCCAGATCCGGCCGGGCTACCCAGCGCGGCGCCGCCCGTTCGCTGGTCCGGTCGCCCCCCTCCTTCGAGTCGTCACCGCCGCCCGCCACCGCTGCAGTCCATGGCGCACTACCCTCCGCTGGCCCAGGTGCGCTTCCCAGGGGGGGTCCTCACGCATGGGGACCCAGATCTACGGCCGGAGCGCGGCGGCGGAATCATCTCCCGCACCCCGGGTATGGATGCGCTGGAGGCGGACTTTCGTAGCCGGGCGCTGCTGGCCACGGTGGGGGGCCAGCGGCCGGCCATCTCTCCGGAGGCCCTGGTCCAATCCCTCGCCCGGATCTGCGGCGTGGAGCGGCGGCATGTCAGGGTGGAGGTCTCTCATCCGGTGGATTTCTTCATCACTTTTGCCTCCACTGCGGACTATGATAGGGTCTTCCTCGACTCCGGCAAGCTGCGCTGCAAGGGGGCGCCTATCGCGTTCCAGCGTTGGCACCGGAGCGCGCTTGCCTCCAGTGGCTCTATGGAGTTCTTTTGCCGGCTAGGGATTGAGGGGCTGCCGGGGAATGCGTGGGAGTGCGGCGCCATGAGCCAGCTGCTCAACAATCTCAATGGCCAGCTGGTTGAAATCCTTCCGCCGGATGACCGGTGGCAACTCCAGGTCACTGCCTGGTTGAAGAATCCATCGGCGGTCCCGAAGATCTATGATTTGGAGATTCCGGAGCCGGTGGGCTTTCCGGCCTCCTTCGAAGAAGACAACCCGGCATCTCCTCCTCTCCCTGCCCCGCCGACTGAGAGGATCACGCTCATCCACCCGCTCACCATCCATGTCATCGATGTGGTGGATCGTACTGTCCCATACTTGGAGCTGCGCCCCAATTTCCAACCAGATGATGACAAGGATCTCACAAGGCGGCACGACTATTCGAGAAGCTGCTACTGGGGCAGGATTGATGGTACCGGAAGGGGCAATGTGCCCAACTCCGGTGGGCATCCATTTGGCGGGCCTGGTGGCTATGGCATGGCAGGCGACTGGGGAGGTGGCCGCAGGGTCATGGGTGTCCTGGCGCCGGCAGGGGGAATGGCGGTACCCGCACGCCTCCTTGCTCCGGGGTCTGCTCATCCTTGGGAAGCTCCGGTCCAGGCGACGCGCTCGACGCTGATGGCGGCCTCTGGGAGGCCTGGCTCGTCGTCCTCTTCGATGGCCGCAGCAGGTGCGCACGCTGGCTTGCCGGCTGGGAATGTGGCTGGGAGTCCAGTCGCCGGGTCGCTCCTGGCCGCCGTGCGCTCTTGTGGTTCTCTGGCATCAACTGCTGTTGGCTCGAGGGCCCTGGCGGACACGCCCTTGCTGCTCGGCTCCGAGGCTTCCACTGCAGTTGGATCTAAGGCACCTGGAATTCCGCGCTCTGGGCACGCCACCGCATCGAAGACTGTCCTTCAGCCCGGCATCTCAAATGCAGGCGGGGAAAGGCACTCAGGAGATGGCGGGGATGATACACGCTAACCAGGCTGGGGAAGAGGAGGTGGAGGTTCAGGGATGCCTGGGGCACCCACAAGCTCATCAAGAGGACAACACCGACTTGCTCCAGGAGGTGGGCTTATCCGTGCGGGTAGCGCCGACTCGCAGTGCCAGCTCCAGCCCAATCCAGACCCCCTTCGCCGTTCCTCTGCCTCAGCACATGCTGCTGCCGCCGGCATCGGCTGGGGTTGGAACGGGCACTATGCAGGGGCCTATGACGGCATCGGAGACACTGAGGCTCGGCCTGGTGGCGTCCCCGGCGCCGTCCATTCTTGGCCCCAGGCCGGCGGCGTCGGCCCCTGTCAGGCGCAGGAAGGCCCTCCCGCCCAATTTTACACCCAGGAGGAGCACTAGGCTGTGCAAAAATGCACCAGCCCACAACACGGGGCCTGTGCAGCGGGCGCAATCGGTGCTCCTGAAGCGGATGGGGGTGATTCAGGCTGAAGAACAGGTCTCTTCAGAAGCTCTAGACGATTACCTCAAGCTGTTCGACAAGCCGCTTGCTCCGCACCACGTCAAGGCAATCACCGCGATCTTCGCTCCCGGGGAGGTCGACTTCGACGAGCCTCCACAGGCAGGCTTTGATGCCTTCTCCCTGCCGGAGATGGTAGAGCCGTGTGGCGCATAATGCTGCTCTGTTTTATCAGTGGTTCTGCTTTTATCCTCATGAGTATGTCTTTAGATGTCATGGTATGGAATGTAAGGGGGCTCAATAACCCTGCTCGGAGGAACGCAGTTAGGCTTTTCGTGCAATCTCTCAATGTATCCCTAGTTTGCTTTCAAGATTCCAAGTTGGCACTGGTGAATGACACTGTGGTTCGGGAAACTCTGGGGCCTGCCTTCGATGGTTTTGATTTCCTGCCGGCTGAAGGAACACGTGGTGGCATGTTGTTGGCTTGGAAGTCTGATATACTGCGGGTGACTAACATCCAGAAAGAGGAGTTCATGATATCGGCACAAGTTCTTTCTCTAGCAGAGGGCAAAGAGTGGTTGGTTTCTTCGGTGTATGGGCTGCAAGAAGACACAGACAAAGCAAGATTCCTTGAGGCAATTGTGCAGTTTGGAGACCGCGTGAGCTTGCCGTGGATCCTGAATGGAGATTTCAACATTGTGTGCAACCCAGAGGAGCGCAGCACTGGGAGAGTGAACAGGAGGCTGATGAATAAGCTTCGGCACACGATCAACAGGTTGGGGCTCCACGACATGCCTCTGATTGGGCATCGCTTCTCTTGGTGCAATCAACAGGAGAATGCCATCTTGGCAAGGCTGGACCGTGTGCTCTTCAACAATGCATGGGAGGACTTGTACCCCATCAGTGATTTGCTTCCGCTTAGCTCCAGTATCTCAGATCACACCCCTCTGCTGCTCACCTGTTCGTCCATACGACCAAGGGCTTTTCGGTTTCGCTTTGAGAATTATTGGTGCAAGCTGCCTGGCTTTTTGGATGTGGTGAAAGACGTCTGGGCTCCAGAGGTTCCTGGGAGTGACCCCATGAAAATCCTCAACACTAAACTTCACAGAACTGCAAAAGCCCTACGCAGCTGGGGTCAAAGGAGCATGAGCCAACTGACACTTCAGTTCTAGGTGGCCAGCGAGTTGATCTTATGCCTTGACAGCGCGCAAGAAAGATGTCCTCTTTCCAGTGAGAAAAAGAAGCCGCGTGCTTTTCTCAGGGGGAAGTGCCTGGCGTTCGCATCCCTCGAGCGGGTGCGGCTGCGGCAGAGAGCCAGGGTTCGGGATCTTCGGGATGGGGATGCCAACTCCAGATACTTTCATATGAAGGCCAATGGGCGACGTCGGAAACACCTCATACCGTATCTCAAACATGGGGATAGAACAGCTACTGCCATGGAAGACAAATTGAGTATGGCCAGCGAGTTCTTTTGCAGGCTGATGGGCGTACCGGATCAGAACCTTAGGAGAGCCTGCCTGCGCCTGGAAGAATTGGGCTTGAGGATGCTGTCACCAGAGATGGCCGACAGGCTTGAATCGGAGTTCACGATCGATGAGGTGAAGTGTGTGGTCATGGACATGCCCCCTGACAGGGCACCAGGGCCGGACGGTTTTTCAGGGCTCTTCTTCAAATCATGCTGGGACGTCATAGCCACAGATCTGATGGCGGTAATGAAGGCTCTGCATGACGGCCGCTTCTACTCCTTTGGAGGTCTTAACACCTCGATACTCACCCTCCTGCCCAAGAAAGCCAACTCACTGGAGATCGGTGACTTTAGACCCATCAACCTGATACACGGGGTAGCCAAGATATTTGCTAAGGTCCTCGCTACCCATCTGGCTCCCCTTCTGCCAAGTCCGATTTCGAAATCTCAGAGTGCTTTTGTGACTAGCCGCAATATCCACGAGAACTTCAAGTTTGTGAGGAACAAAGCTAGGTTGCTGCACAGACGGCGCTGCTCCTCGGTGCTAATGAAAATTGACATATCCAAGGCCTTTGATACTCTATCTTGGGAATTTCTTCTGGAGGTGCTGTCTGCTCGGGGATTCGGTCGGAGGTGGCGTTCCTGGATTTACGGGCTGCTATCCACTGCCTCCACCTCCGTCCTTATCAACGGAGAGCTTGGCCCCCCTTCGCCATCGGCCAAGGCGTTCGCCAGGGCGACCCCGTTTCCCCGGCCTTATTCATTCTGGCTGTGGACGCCCTTCACGGCATGTTGGAATGTGCAAGGTAGCACCATCTTCTCTCCGATCTTGGCTGCGACAGAGGGGTGCCGCGTGCATCTGTTTTTGCCGATGACGCGGTTCTGTTCTTCAAGCCAGAGCGTAACGATCTCCTACTTATATCAACCCTTCTGCAGCTCTTTGGGAAGGCGTCGGGGCTTCGGATCAATATGCACAAGAGCACCATCACTTGCATCCGATGTGATGAGGTGCAGGCTGCAGAGGTAGCTGGACACTTCCAGTGCAGGCAACAGGCCTTTCCTATCTTATATCTCGGTATACCTCTATCGATATACAGGCTCAAGCGGCATGAGTTGCTGCCCTTGGTTGATAAGCTCTCGAACAAGATGAAGGGCTGGAAACCAAAGATGTTGGCAGTTGCAGGCCCGCTCACGCTCACCTCTTCGGTCCTCATGGCACTGCCCATGCACATCATGGCAGCGCTCCCGCTGCCGGCCTGGGCTATCAAGAATATCAATCGCCGCTGCCGTGGATTTATTTGGAAGGGGGAGGAGGAGACTAGTGGTGGCCATTGCCTTATGCCTTGGAGCAGGGTGTGCATGCCGCGGGAGCTCGGAGGTTTGGGTGTTTTGAATATCAAATGGTTTGGGTTCGCGCTGTGCTGCAGATGGCCTTGGTTACGTTGGAGTGCAGAGGAGCGGCCATGGCATGGCCTGCCTGATACTACGGAGAAGGAGGTCCACGCAATCTTCAATGCAGCCTGCCGCATCATGCTCGGGTCAGGAGAGGTAGCCAAGTTCTGGACTGATAAGTGGTTGGATACCGGCTGCTCAATTGCTCAAACAGCACCGCAACTCTACTCCTTCGTCAAGGACAGGGGGAGATCTGTCAAGGAGGCGCTGACTGGGCAGGCTTGGGTACATGACATTGCGGGTGGGCTCTCCCTCCCTGCCATCGCTCAGTACCTCTCGGTCTGGGATATTGCACACGCCACTGTGTTAAATCCTGAGGCGAGAGACACACCGCGATGGCTCCTGACGGAAAATCAGCAGTTCTCTGTCCAAAGTGCATACCGCCTGTTCTTTCTGGGCAACGTTCGCTTCGACAGTTACAAGCATATTTGGAAATCCAAGGCGCCCCCCGCGGCAAATTCTTCATGTGGCTCGTGGTGCACCGTCGTTGCCTTACGGCGGACAATCTGCAGAAAAGAAATTGGCCTTCCAACGGAGTCTGCCCCTTGTGTCTTCAAGCGCCGGAAGACTGCACCCACTTGTTTCTCCACTGCCGTTTTACACAACAAGTTTGGGCGCGCTTCAGATCTTGGACAGGCGCCGATTTCCTTATCCCCGATAACACCTTTGCCTCCACTCGGGAGTGGTGGTTGCAGACTAGGGCTGTCATTCCCAAGCACATCCGAAGGAATTTTGACACGGTGGTGATCTTGATGCATTGGAGGATATGGAAAGAGAGAAACTCCAGGATCTTTGACCAGGTGGCAGCTTCGCCATCCGGCGTTCTGGAACGGGTAGTAGAAGATGTGGCCATGTGGAGGGCCGCCGGATGCATCGTTGATCTGCCAACTTAGTTGTTGTGGGGGTGTTCATGTTTTGCAAGACCGGCCCTCACCTGGGTGGTCCGAGATCGTTGCTGTAGCGGGGGCGCCTCTGTTTTTTGGAGGCCGACCCCTGGCAGGGCTGTTTGTAAACTCTGGGTTCAGTCTAAGTTTCCTAGACTGTCCTTGCTGTACTTTCTTTTCTATCTAATAAAGTTCGACCAATGGCCTTTCGATCAAACATGACCTTTGCCGAGTTCCACGAAGATTACACTGGACAAAATGATGACATCAACAAATTGTGTGCTTGTCGAGTTTGTGCTACATGGCACTCGGCAAACACATGCTTTGTCGAGTTTCTGCCATGTGGAACTAGGCAATACATATTTTTACTTTTTTCTACTCCTTTCTTTTGTATATATTTTTTTGTATTTATGCTGTTTTTCTACACCTTTCTTTTCTTTCCCCTTTTTATTTTATTTTATAGTCATTTAGTGCATATAATAAAAAATTAAACAACAAGTGCATGAAAAAGATTGATAAAATTGGGTAAAAACAGTCCTATTTGTTTTCTTTAATCTATGTTTAGGCCTTATCTGATAAAAGGAAAGAAATAAAACAACAGGGTGCCAAGACTCAACCCCGAACATGGAGCTTATTAGTTTTTAAATACCAGAAAATACGAACAAAATCTGAAAACAGGAAACCTGGCATGATGCCCTCATATGGCATCCACATGTTGTAGTCAAAATTTGAGAAGGTTTTAAAAAATTATGACATCCACTGCTTGGAAATCGGTCCTTTTGAAGGAAGAATCATAGTTTCAAAAGGGAACATGTCATGTTTGAATTCCAAGTGACGGTTGCTTCACGGTTCACCTTTGAACTTTTTCGTACAACCAAGCATTACTAGGGAAAAGCATATACACAGAATTTTACCAGTAGCGCTGTACAAAATTAAGCGCTGCTGCTATTTAGTAGCAGCGCGCGTAAATAAACCGCGCTACTGCTATGACTTTAGCAGTAGCGCGTACTAGCGAAAAGCGTTGCTGCTATGTTTGAACTGGGCGCATATGGCTAGCCCAACCTAGCAGTAGCGAGTATAATGGCCGAACGCTACTGCTAATCTCCTTAGCTGCAGCGCGCTTACGTGTAAAGCGCTGCTGCTAACGGAAATAAAATAAAGTGAAAAACAAGGAGAAAAGTAAATGAAAATGAAAGAAAATAGAAAAAGGAGAAAGGGAAAAAAATAAAATGTAAAGAAAAATAAAAGAAAAAAGGGAAAAAAGGAGAAAGGAATAGCAGTAGCGGGTTTCAGTAAACGCGCTATAGCTAACTTAGCTATAGCGCGTTTCCGGAAACGCGCTACCGTTATGTTTCAATTAAACAGCGGTTTCCCCCCACCCCTCCCCCCGGCCACCAATTCTTCCCCAAATCGTCCCTCGCCCTCGCCGCCGTCTCCTCACCGCCGCCGCCCGAGGCCGCCCTCAGCCTCACCACCGCCGCTCGAGGCCGCCCTCAGCCTCACCGCCGCCGCCCGAGGCCGTCCCCAGCCTCACAGCCGCCGCCCAAGGCCGCCCTCCACATCACCGTCGGCGCCCTCCACCTCACCGCCGCCCGAGCCCCGCCCAGGACCGCCCTTGCCCGTGCCCGAGCCCGCCCTCTCCGCCCCTGCCTCCGTCGCCGAGCACCTCCCCGCCACCGTCTCTCCCCTCTCTGTAAGTCCCCCACCCCTCCCCCTCACTCATCTCTCTCTGTATTTTAGAGAAAAAAATTAGATGTTAATTAGATGTTTTTCAGTTAGGGCACTAGAGTTTTGCTAGGTTAATTAGGTTAGTAGTGCTGCTAGTAGTATTGGTACAGTAGGTTAATTAGGTGATGTTAAATGAATAACCTAAATGAATGAAATTAGTAGTTAACTGAAATTTTTTTCCTTTCATCATTATAGAGCACTAAAGTTAACTGAATTTTGTTGTATGAGTAGTTAAATGAATTTTCTTCTACACTGTTTGCACATGTGGTTGCTCGTGTATATTTGGACACTGTTTGCAGGGAATTTTGCTTAGTGGCCTATGTTTTGCCGGAATGTTGATTCATTTCTTTTTCGACAAATTTCAGGTTCTCAATTTGTCCACTTTTTAGCAAAGCTCATGCCGAAATTTTCCGTGAATTTCGGCATGACTTGTGCTACAAACTAGGACATATCGAGTGCCCGTGATTTGCCGCACCAGGAAGGAGTCAACATTCCTGCAAAACAATAGGCCTTTTTTATGTCATTATTCATTTTATTAGGTCTAGAATTAATTGACTAGATTTAATCATAGGAAACATGGCTAGCAACGATGAAGGACAGGGTTCTGGTGATTGCGACGACGCCTACCGGGCGGCAGACGAAATTTTAGCCTTACCGATGATCAACCGATGTTATTGCTGGGCCCACCGGTGGCATCGGGGACTGAAACCGACACGCAGACCGGTGCTGAGACTGAGACCGGCGCTCAGACTCAGACCGGCATCGAGACCGGCACTGAGACTGAGACCGGCGCTGCCTCGGGGAGCGAAGCCGGTGTAGAACCAAAAGCAAAGAGGCAACGGGTTCCTAACAAACTCAGGACTACTAGAGTGGTGGTCACGGAGGTGGACGACGGCAATTTTGAGCCAACGGCGCCCGAGGAAGCGCGTCGATGCTACGGCAATCTAATAGGCTGCATCGTACGGACAACCGCCACCATCAACGATGAGAAACTATAGAAGATAGAAAATATGAGGAGCTCCCTCCTAAAGAAGTTTCACCAGATATTCTTGTTCCCGGGCCGAAATGAGAAGGATTATAAAGATCCAGATGAGGACCCGGCAATGAAGAAGATAAACAAACACGCCATGACCAAGTTTAGCGACGCGTTGGCCGCCTAGAAAAATCGAGTGAAAGCAAGGATCATCGACAAGAAGGAACCCTACTCCGAGATTGTAAAGGATAATCCGACAATCACGGAAGAGCAGTTTCAAATATTCAAGGAGGCTTGCGAGGCCGAAAATGCCAAAAAAAAGTCTAAGTACATGAAGGGGCTTCAAGAGAGGAACATTGGGAGCCACCACCTCGGAAGCCGTGGTTACGGCGGAAAGAGGTCCAAATGGGCCAAGGAGGACGCGGAAGCCGCGAGTCTGGGCATCCCAGACCCCTTGGCGGAGTTCACCGTCCCGCAGGAGCGTGACGTCCTCATGGCCCGGCACCGTTGGGACCCAGTGAAAAAGGTTTACGTAGTTCATGAGTCTGCTGGTAATTTTAGTTTCTGATCAATTCGACTGCACACGTTAGTCATATTTGTAAACGATCGTTGTGCCTTTTGCAGAGAGAGCAGCACAGGATTGCGGCCGAAAGCGACTCGCCGTCTGAGGCATTCGCGAGGCCCAAGTGGGACACTCCATTCAACCGGGCGTTGAACATATTGAAACAACAACCGGTGGATACTCGACCGTCGTATGGACGCGTGCACGGTGTCGGAGACGGCGCCACGTGGAAGAAGTACTACCGTGAGACCACGGAGGAGAGAAAGGAAAGACGGAGGTTAAATGAAGAAAACATCGACAAGAGGGTTGAGATTGCGGTTGAGAAGAAATCAATTGAGACAGTCGCAACAGCGGTAGCTGCCGCAAAACAGGTGGCTTTAGATATTTCTACTACCTTGGTTCCGGCCGTTTTCAATTGGACCAGGCAAAATCCAAAAAAAGATGCAGCGGACCTTCCCCTTGCTGACTTCTTGGCGGGGAGCAGCTCGACTAGCGTTGCACCAGCACCTGCTCCCGCACCGGCTCCCGCAATGGACGTGCTAGGTGGTGCTTCGTCTTTGGCTGAGCTCGACGCCCTCACGGTATCTGTCACACCGGCCCCCTTCAATATACATGTATAATCTTCCGTTTTCGTTACCTTTCGGATGTCTCACGTCGCAGACTTTTCTTTGCAGGCCGACGAAACCCCGTGCACCATATTGTACATCATCGGCGACCAGAAGGTCGACGTGGGGAAGGCGACGATAATGGAGCCGAAGGAACCATTGTTCCACAGCCGGCCGATCCCCCGAACGTCTTCAAGGTTTCCATGGCCAGTGTCAAACCGGGCCATGAGAATTTGCCTCCTCCAGTACTACTGGGGGATGACGACGAGACACCGCGGCGGCTTGGTGATTGTTGCAATGCTGGGTGGGTCCTGTTGTGGCCAAAGAGTCTGCTTCGTCTGGAGGCGGCCGGGAGCACACCCACGAGCACGCAGCCTCAGCAAGGTATGAACATCAACACCCCACCTACCCAATTATCGTTGGGTGTCGGGTTGGGTGATAGCGGACGGGGTAAGGAGGAGGTTCCATTAGTCGCTGATGACGTCGCCATGGATGAGGATGAGGACGACGATGGCGCTGCTGAACAATATGTCTATACTGGCGCCTCCTCAGGGTTTGAGCGTCATGAGTCGGTGCCTGAATTGCCGTCTCAACATATTATGGACGACCTTCCGGTAGTAAAGAAGTTTAGGAAGAGAGCGAGGAAAGGCAAAAAAGCTGTTTCTATGATCTAGCCGCCTCAGCAGCCTCGGCTTCAGGACCGTATAGATATCCCCGGTGCGGATAAATGGCATATCCCCGGTCAACCAATCCTACCTGCAACAGCGCTACGGGCCAGATTCGGCGATCTAAAGAGACTTCATGACGATGTGCTGCGGGTAGAGAAAGACCTCATCGCCTCGAAAGATCCAGGATACCCACTCTACGTGGTTAACGTTCCGCGGCAAATGTCGTACGTCGACAACTTCCCCGCGGATAAGTTCTTCCTCCAATTCGATTACATATTCGACATGTTTCACGTGAAGAAGCTGGATTTTATGTTTGTCCACCTTTATGCCTTGCACATGAACTACATCATCGGGGTTGAGCAGATATCTCATATGTGTGTCGCTGACCCGTACTACATGCACGAGGGCTTCTTGGGAGTCTGCGCAAATCACCGTGAATACGCGAGGGATTACATCGTCATTTTCATGCTCACCAATAAGGACAAGGGGGCGATTCTCGTGCCTTATCATCCTGTGTAAGTCATCCGCGCTGCTATCCTTCCTTCGATTTCAATCATTCATTTGCACGGTGGAGGCTAATTAATTTAAGGACTTATTTTGCGCAGCGGCGGGCGCGCCGTCCTCATCATCCTCTACCCCCGATTCTCCCACGCTCTTTACTTGGACACGTCGAAGAACATTCACAAAAAGGATTACACCCACATCAATGATGTTCTCGACAGTGCTATGTATCACTACCAATCACTGGGTGGAGAGGTCAGGGACAAGAAGATGAGGGGCGGTAGGGTCGCCTTCGGCCATAAGACCAACTTCTGCTGCATCCAGCAACCGGACGATTCTCTTAATGATGGATTCTATGTCCTACACCACATGCTGGAGTACAGATGGGATCACCAGAACCTTCGCATGGCACCTTCTTCCGGCGATGCCCATATTCTGCAATGGGCAAAGGACATAGGAGATATCGAGGATCATCGACTTCGAGCTGAGTTCTATAATATCCAGCGCGAACTTGCCCAAATCATCATGAAGGAGGTCGTGGGAAAAACAGGGATGTTCTACGGAGAAGGACAAATGTCGCGGGAAGACGTCCGAACATGTATAGCCTCTCAGCGTCTCGACCTGAAGCCTTTCACTAGGCTCGGGGACTATCTTCCTGACTTGGATGGATGGAACGACATGTTGGAGTGATTGACGATATATGACAATGTGTCCGTTTAGTCCATACTTTCTGTATGACAAAACTTTGAGTTATGCACGGTGAAACTTTATTTGTGATGTAATTAAACCTTCCTCCTCCTCGACTAGCGAAAATCACTCTAGTTAGGGCATTTTGGGGTACGATGAACTTTGTTATTTATGCTTATGATATGTTGTTTTTATTTTTGCCAAGTCTGTCTCTTTCTGTTGCTCAACTATATATGTTGCATATCATCGACTCATGTGATGATGCAGGTGCATAGATTATAAATGGCGAAGAAGTGCTATGCCAGGAGTATATATACGACAAGTGGCCGGAGTGTCAGGCCCTTCCGGTTTCCGAGCGACAGGCAGTAGTTAGTTTAGAGGTTCACGCTAATGCGAAAGAGGGATACGAACTCATGTTCTCAAAGTGATAGCTCTTCTCGCGTATATCATTGTTTAGATGGATGACGATGTATTTGCATATCATTCGAGACTTGTATCGCTATTTTCGAGATGATGACGAGAGACCACTTTGTGTTGGATGATGATTATGATGATGACATGATTTGATGAGACTAATTGTATGTATATGCTATGATTACATTTGTATGTGTATGATATGCTAAAGATTATTGTATAAAGCCTATTCAAATACAAAACAAATATGCAGGAAAAAAACTAATAAATAAACTAGTAGTAGCGAGGGGGGAAATTTAGCAGTAGCGCCGCATTGTCAGTAGCGCGTCCCAGCAAACAGCGCTGCAGATAATATCAGTAGCGCCCTTTCTCAAAAAGCGCTACAGCTATTCATGTATAGCAGTAGCGTGGGACAACCGGCGCTACTGCTATATGTTAGCTGTAGCGCCGGTGCCCGCGCTACTGAGAGGCCCAAAACCCTCGCTGCTGGTAGGCTTTTCCCTAGTAGTGAAGATAAATCGTTATATGCTCGATGTAGAATTCGACACTTTTGGGGGTTTGTTCTATATTTAAGCTATTTAGTGCATTTCTAGTCATTTAAGGAATATAATTCAAATTTTAATTGTAAATGCATGAAAATTTTGGTAAAATTGGAGGGCGACTTTTATTTCATTCTTTTGCAGGGAAGGGCTATATGGCCTTGATCCTTTTCCAAAAATTGAAAAAAGCTTTAGCATGGTTTAACTAAATATTTTATGAATATATTTACATAATTTTCTAGATGCATGTTGGGACCACGACATTGCTAGCAAGCTAAAGGGTTGTCCAGTTGGGGCACGTAATACTCTCTTGTAGGAGGACAACCTGCTGAAACCTAGTCCTTTATGCACGCCCTATGAAACAGGGGTCCATGCAACTGCCGAGTTTCACATAATGGCGACATCTTGCATCACCGGTTGCATGGGTGAATCTATGGAATAACATCCGTCTCACGAGACACAAAGTTCACATACACATGCGTCTCTTACGGTTTCCGTACTTGGCGCAAGTACATAACTTCCAATGTTAAGATGCTAGTCATTCTTTTAGAGTGCCGAATTTTAGCCATAGTTATTAAACAATATGCGCGTGCATAAGGGCATCTCCGAACCCTCAAACCGTCCGCAACTGTCCGGACCGAGCTGTCCAGACGCTGCAAGCTATCTAACCCTGTCCCACATTTGTTCATGGACCAGTCCGGGTGTCCGATTTCCCACAAATCAGGGGACTTTGCGGGAGTCCGGACACCTGCCACGTACTCTGACACATCCGGTCCGCCCAAAACCGAGGCAGCGCCGACACATTTGGAGCGGTTCGTATTGTTTTCGTGCCAACCCCCTTTCTTGACCCTCTCCACTATCATCCCGCCGCTCTCCACCCCAATTCATGTGCTTTTCGCCATCGTTACCGCACGAACCCATAGGAAAAGCTGCCAGAGATGGCGGAGGTGGAGGATCCGAAGAAGGCGGCCACTCGAAAGATCAACTCAGGGACATAGCAAGCCTACCGCCTCAAAAAGAAGGCAAAGGATGACTCGGCCGGCAAAAAGAAGGGCAGCAAGGGCAGTGAAAGAGGTCACAGACGGGGTGCAGGGGCTAGGTGGGGCCTAGGACACGGGGCGCCGCCATCATCGCTGTCCATGCACACGCCGCCCAAGTCAGAACAATACCACCCTACCCACTTCTACGCCTCCAAGTAGCTCGGCCGACAGTCGCTGACATCTGCTACTGGGCGCATGCCATATTGTATCAATGTCAACATGGCATCGCTCCATTTCGCCGAGTCTACATCATCGCAACCTGTGTGATCATGAATGCCGGGCGTGGAGTAGCTCGGTGCCCGCTCTCTGCTTGTCAGTATGCCTCAACCGGGCGAGCCAGCGCACAACGATGCGGACAGGGAGATGATGGACAAGATCCACGGTAGAGGCTCCTTCGAGGCTAGACATGTAGATGACTCGCAACCGGGCACATACACCAGTCCGACACATAAACACAGTCGGGCGACAGTCGAGCTCGTACACCCAGTCGGGCACACACACCCAGCAGCCAGACACGTACACCCAATAGCCGGATTCATACATCGGCCAGCCGGAGTAGGACAGCCGGTGCTGGTGTAGGTCATTTGGCCGGATATGCTATATGTGTTGGTTATTTAGCCGGATGTTCAACTTATTTCTTTGTAGCCCTCCCGTGCGTGCAACTTGTTCTTCAAGGTGGAGAAGAGGAGCTTCATCCTCATGCATTGTTGGTTGAACTTCCAATAAGGCACCCAAGTGGTAACTGTCCGTTGCTAACTCCATCAAGACCGTCAGCATCGGCACCGAGAAAGAAGCAAGTAATCCAACCGACTCAAGAAAAGAGCCGCCGAAGAAGGTTAGAAGAGGATTCCGAGAAAAGAAATGGGAGGAGGAGAAGGACAAGCGAGAAGGGGTGGCGGCCAAGATGACAGAGAGATTCGAGAACATCTTGGCGAAGAAGGAGAATGCATTTGTCAAACGCTCTGACGTGAAGGAGGAAAAGAAGGTTTAACATCTTGATGGAAGCAACCGAGAAGAAGCTCAATCTCAAAGAGAGGAGGGTTGAGCTCGTGGCCTCTATTAAGGATACGAAGATGTCGACCATGAAGATGGACGAGTTGGATGAGGATGGCCCGTCCGTGTCAAGATGTTGAACCGCTTGTCGGCCGAGCTGGAGGTGGCCGAGAAGGAGCCGGATGATGAGGAGGTGTCGGCACAGTAAGCGCGGAGGCTCGAATAGCCAGTCCGGCATGGCAACGTTTTTTTTCATGGACCGTGGCTAATACTTTTATGATTAGGCTCACGTAAAAACTATGAACATCTGTCTCTTTCTAGTTGTGATGAGAAATGTGAAAGCCACACTTTAATTTGCCCTCATATTACTTGGAGGCATGGAAGTCCGGTTCTATCCGAGTTCATGGACTGATCAAGACCAATCCGCAAACCAATACATCATTGGTTTTAGAGCACAACGCCGAAGAGGCCCTAATGCATTTTTCTTGCGCGCGCGCACACAAGAGAGAGATATGACAACACTGTGTGCACCAGCTAGACGATCGATCTGCATGTCGATCTTTTGTAGTACACAGCTTAGCTTTTGGCACATCTAGCTATATTGTCCGCTATCCGCAGGGAGAACTAATTCCTAGCGACAGCTAGCTAGTGCGTGTTTACTCAGCACCTAGTTTCTCCTGTTGCCACCTTTTTCTTAGCTAAAATCAGCTGGTGTGCTGTTAATGCACTGATCTGATCAGCCTAAAAAGAGAGATCAAAGAGAACATTTAAATAATTTAGTGTGTGACCTCGATTCCCTCCCTTGTTTTATTTGGGACAGATTCTAGACGCACGCAACCTGTTTGAGCCAGTGGCAGTAATCAACAACCGCTAGTTCGAATCCTAACTATATTTTATTATCTACGAGCATGTGGCGAACTCGCGCGCGTAAGCTAGAGGTATGTAGGGTTAGGTGTCGCCAGATCGTTGGCATGTTTTTGCAGAGGTCCAGTCACAGGCCGATGCGTGTGCAACTGGCGTTAAATTACATATATTCTACTTGTAAAAACATCTTTATATTGTACTGTGGGATGGAGGAAGTAGTTTATAAATACGGGAGTTGCGGGCTTATATGGCGACCTAATCAATCTCTTCCGTTCTTCCCGCTCCTTCCTAGCTGCACCTTCTTTCCATCTTTCAATTTTCCTTTATGAGAACCAAAATCCTCGGGGCATAAAAAGGAGTGGTAAGGAGTCCCCCCCCCCCCCCCCCCCCCCCCCCCCCCCCCCCCCCCCCCCCCCCCCCCCCCCCCATGTCGCTGCCCCAGGTGACACCACCCGCCTCCTCCCGAAGCTCACTCCTCCGCCTCTCCGCTCGCCGCCGCTGCCGCCGGCCCGTGCGCCGCAGTGGCGGCGCCCCCCCTGCTGCCAAAGGTGCCAGGGGAGGCCCGGTCTGCTGGTGCCGCTGGGAGTTGTCGGGTGCTTCTGGGGTGGTGGCCGATGGCTCACCGGCGCGGGATGCCGGGGCGGCGGCCCCGGGAGGTGGTGGTCGCGATCTGTTGCGCGCAGGTGGTGGCTGGTGGGAGCGGGCCTTGGGCGGCGCAGCGGTGGATGCATCGTTCGCGCGGCGTGTTGGATCTTGATCCGGTTTTTGCGGGCGGGCGCCTCTGGTGCATGGCTGCGCGGGTCCTCGTGCGGGGTGGCGGCGCCAGGTCGTCGCCGCTTCGCTCGCTTGGAGCTTGGGGTGCATGAAGGAAACCGGGGCGGCGGCCCCGGGCTGAGAGGAACGGCGGTTTGGCCGTGGTGCGGCCGGATTTGGCTCTGCCATCGGATCCCCGTCCGGTGGTAGCCCCGGCGTGTGTGCTGGCACGTCACTCGCGACATGAGGTGCTGCTGTGGCTTCCGGCGCGGTTGAGAGATGCGGCGGCAGATGCACCATGAGGTGGAGCCGGTGGACGTCGATAATGGGGATTGTGTGCTGTGCAGTGCTTCAGATCTGCTCGGATTCGGAGGTGTGGAGGAGCTTCGGGCGAAAGTCCAGCACTGACTTTGGGTCGGTGCCGGCAACGGCGTCGTTCCCCTTCTTGAAGGCGTTGCCGTGGAGCTCCATTACACGACTCTCCGGGAGAAATCCCTAGCTTCGGATGGTCGAAGCGGGCGATGACGGCGGCTATGTCGTTTCTTTCTTTGAGGCATCGCCTTGGAGAGTCAACATACTGCAATTTGCACGGATCTCTTCGTCGTCGGGGACAGTGGACGTCGGAGCGGCAGCTCCGGGTGGTTTCTGATTGTGCGCCGAGATGGCGATCTCGGGAAAAATGTGAGTGGCAGCTCTATGTGGTGGGGCTCTATCTCGACATTGGTTGGGTGGCATCCTTGTCCCGCTTGGGCGGTAAGGGTGTCGGCTCGGTCGATGCGCCCAGAGGGGGCGATCTGACTTTACGTCGGGGCGGCGGCCCCGGATGTGGTGCGACGTTCGTGGTCTGCGAGCGGTTGTCCTGAGCAGCGTGGGCTGCGAGCAGCTGGGTTGTGCGGCGTTGCTGCTCGGGGGGAGCGGTGGTATGTCGGGGCGGCGGCCCCGGAAGGCGGTGCCGGTTGATTGCGCTAGGCGCGACAGAGCGTGGATGTCGGGGCGGCGGCCCCGAGAGAATCACTGTGGCGACCAAACTTCTGTGGCAACGATGATGGTGGGAGCGATGTCGGCAGCGCGACAATGGTTGCGGTAGTCGGCTCTTCTTCGGCGTGTTCACGGTATTGCCTCGGTTTGTTTGTTGCTGTGGAGTCGAAACTGCGGTGGCGGGGCCCTGTGGTGTACGATGACTGGCAGCAGGTGGTCCGTTCGGCGATCTTCCGTGGCGCCAGCCGTGCCTGGTTTTGTTCTTCTGATTTCTCCATCAGAGTCGGAACTGCGTTGTCTGGCTGTAGGTCGACATGTCGTCGAATATGGTGGGTTTTGCCCTGTGTGTTTCAGTCTTTGGGTGTGGGCTTGGCCCTTGTTGTTCCGGTTTTTACCCGGTTTTCCGTAATTAACTGGGTAATTCTCTTCTGCTTAATTAATAGATGAGGCAATCTTTGCCTCCGTTTCGATTTTTTTTTTCCTTTATCGCACTCAGCTGCACTGCATGGTGAATGATTGTTGAAGCTTTAGCTAGAAGCCAAGCGTTCGAGTTCTCCTAGTAGTCCCAGTTGACCTTAGAGTTTAATCTCTCCATCGTTATCTAGACGTTGTGCGTATTCTGAAAAATCAATTTTTAAAAATTTCAGTTTCAAAATATTCTGAAAGAAATACACATGTATGCAAGGATGTAATGTCTATGTGTGAAATTTTGACGATGAAACACCTTGAATTACGAGCTGCAGAAAAAAAATCATGGACAATACATATGCTAAAAAACCTCATATTTTTCTTTTTTGTGTAGCTTTCATTTTAACGTATTTCGACCTAAAA
This sequence comes from Triticum urartu, assembly GCF_003073215.2. Lineage (NCBI taxonomy): Eukaryota > Viridiplantae > Streptophyta > Magnoliopsida > Poales > Poaceae > Triticum > Triticum urartu. The sequence goes on from NC_053028.1 coordinate 604,002,250, forward strand.
AATTGCCTAATGGAGCTTGAGCACCATGGATCCCTTTAGAAACTTCAAAATTCTGAAAAAAATTAAATCTATGTAGCTAAGAAATGCCTAACGGAGCTTGAGCACCATGGATCCCTTTAAAAACTTCAAAATTTTAAATTTTAAGTTCTAAAAAATTCTGAAAAAAATACACACACATATATGGATGTATACCACTTGTCTGCAAAGTTTCATGATATGAAATACTTTTTATGTGAGCTACAAAAAAAATCACGTATTTCTAGAACATGTATTGTTCACTATAAAATCACATGATTTTGTTTTTTTGTACAGATCTCCCTCCGTTCCTTTATATAAGGTGTATTTGTTTTTTTTGATAAAATTCCACAATGTAAGGTGCATTTGCTCTAATTCCTCGTAATTCCGATCTTGGCCTTTCACAATGTAAGGAGTAATAAAGTATTTCGTTATGAAATTTCACAGACATATAGTATAAATCTATAAGCACTTGTGTACTTTTTCAGATTTTTATTAAAACTTAAAAAGTTGATTTCTGAATGTTTGACAATAAAGGGCTCCATGGATCCCGAGAGCAAAAAAAAAGCACTCTCACGTCATAAAAGGAAATGTAGTTCTTTTTCCCAAAAAGGTGGATTCTACCCCGGTGTGTGCATCAATGTTAAAACGAATTGGCATGCCGAAACATAAAATGGGAACTCGAGTCCATCCAGAAAAGGATTCGCCTCACGATATCATAGCCATAAAGCTAGCACAAACCCTACGACAAGTGACTGAATAACGAAGAAATACACTAGTCCTAGACAAAACTTTCAGGAAGTGACCGATATAAGCACTCAGATGTTTAAGGGTCCTAGCAAGGGTTGCACTAGAGACTATCATCTCTGAAGACGAGTTTCGATCCAACACCTTTAACAAGGGCATGACACACACGCTGACATTGTTTGATCTATCCAAAGATGTGAGATCACGGGTTTCTACCCGTAGCGTTCTAATTGCTGGCGTTGATCACAAGGTGGATCCCGACGCTTTGAAATGCATGAAGTAGGTAGATGGCCTCGTTGCCCCGCTTCCAGACATCGCTGCTCTGCCTTTGATCCTAGCCGATGAGGGAGAGAAGGACAATGGATGTACGGTTACAACAGATCCAACCACCAGTGCGATGACATGGCGGATCCTCCGGTCACATCCCCGAGGCCGCTCCCCAGGCGTGCACCATCACACGCTGCAACCCCTCCATCGTCGGTGAAACCACCAGATCTGGGCACCATTGCGTCTGATCCATTGTCATTTTTTCCATAACACCACCATGCCGCCGCCACAAACGCTCGAGGCCGCATTGCTTAGCCTGCTGCCGTCAGGCCGCGCCACTTACTGCCAATGTGGGAAGAACGAGGTCGGTTTGATCTCCACTGAGGCCGCAACCCCTATTTCTAGAGTCCTCATAGTGAGAGGAGCAACGAGGGCCTACTACGGCTGGTTGTAATGGGGAGTATCATAGACTAGTATATGATACTACATCCCTAATGCATAGTATCAAAGTTGGTATCATAGATGACTACATTTATTGCCATGCATGACACAAAGTAGCACATCAATTAATATGATACGGTATCATATGATATGATACTCAAGCCTCTCTTTCTTCATTTAATTTTATGCCACCTCATCAAAATTACTTAGTTGGCATGCATGATACTACTTATGATACTCCCATTACGGGCAGCCTACCACCTACATCGGTGGCGCGCCGACGCCTTTGGTAGCATCGAGGAGGTGCGGCCGGAAGAGAGGAGGGCGGGTGTCGCAGCAGGCTAGGATTTCTGGAATTTCGGGGGCATTTCTTGGTATAGAGAAGATGTGATATAGAATAAATTAGACTACCAGAAAACTTGTGGTTGTGATGCAAGTATTTTGTCTTTTTAAGCCATGAACCATAGAACAATCGTTCTGCAGTAACTCTAATTTATAATAATAGTGCGTTACAATGACAAGGAGAAAAGAAGCAAAGGAAAAAGACTATCTATAGGAAAGAAAAATAATAATTTATCCAAAACAACTCAAGGAAACATAAGTAGAAAATTAGAATTTCGAAGTTATCCAATCCTGGAAAGAAACAACACGATTGGAATGTGCCTCAGAATGTGCCTCCAAGCCTGAGTGCTTGAGTAGAGGGAGATCCTCCTTCAGAATGTGCCTCCAAGCCTGAGTGGAATGATTGTCATTTCTAAAACAAACCCCATTTCTTTCTAACCAGATATTCCAGCATCCTAGAGTGATAAATTCCATTTTTTTTGCAGGGGATGATAATTTCCATGTTAATGGCTTGGGGGAGCATACTGAGAGCCATCAAGGTGTCCTCATAAACAGAAGTTCTTAGAAGTTCCTCTCTTGTGTTTCAAATTAGGGTGTTTCAACAACTTAATGCAAACAAGTATTTTGTCTACCAAAACATATAGTTATGTTTTGGGTTGTACAAAATATGCATACGCCTGTAACATCTGCTCTAGACTATGTGTAACCAAATGATGATAGGTTCACATTAACCTGAGTAATTGGATAATTATACAGAGAAGGGAATAACTTGATTAATTTATTGACCACCACATCTAAAGTATCAACCGGAAGATCAAAAGTTTGATAGTGACTCCACTCAGAACTACTTTTAATTAATATATTTGAAGTTGTTGATTAAATCTTGCTATACATCTGCCCTAAAATGGTCCGTGCCAACCACCACAAACTAATCAGGGGCAACCTCTGCCTTTCATTTCCCTCTTTAGAAAGGACGCAAGGTATTGGTCGAAGTTGCTTTCCTATGCTCAATTCGCATTGCTTTACGAGAGCAAGGGAATTAAAACTCTAGTATTAAACTTCGGAGCCGGGAAAGGGCATGTATGGTGGCCATATATCTTGCTACTTATTAAAGGATCTAATCTAACAGAGAACGGGGATAACAAGAAAAGGACAGGGGTAGGACGATTCATGCTTGCATACAGGAAACAGCACTAGCGCATTTCACTTCCAAAATATGCTCGGAGTCGATACTGGCCACGACAACACAAGTGATCTGATTAAATTAATGCTGCAAGGTCCGACGAATTGTGCTCAAGTTCTGCCAGATGTTGTAAATTGATGTGGCTCCTTAATCATGGGGAAATTCTTACCAAGGATAATATGGCAAAATTCAGCTGACAGGGATGCAAGAAATAAGTATTGTTTTGGCGAGTAAGAGGAAACAAATAAAAATCTATGTCTTTCTTGCTCATTTCCCAGGCTTCTTTACCGAACGACCCATGTAGTGTTTAATCAGCTAACTAGCTAGTATAACGAATTTGTTTGGAAACTTGCTTGCTAAGGTTCATAAAATTTTTAATGCACATATCGGTGTGGAATTGTATGCTTCATTTTGGAAATTTTGGAGTTGTAATGATACGTTTTTAACAGAACGACACTTTGCAGGTTGTCGCTCGCGCTATAGGATGGATCCGTGCATTGTGCTCTTTGTAGCGCGAAGAGGAGCAGTCACGTATGGCCTTTGAGTGTAGCCATTGGGAGACCGGATCACGAGATACATTTCAACTGGTTGGGTGACGAGTCAGCAATAGGTATGTGTTTAGTGATATAGTCCTGTAATCAGGTGATTATAGTTGGGCCTCCTTTTTTTTCTTTGATCTTCATACAGGATGTTTACTAGTGTTTTCTTTTTTTTTGCAGGGATTTACTACTGTTTTCTAATAAAGATTGTTTTGTTGTGGGGGGGGGGGGGGGGGGGGGGGGGGGGGGGGATATCAAGGGTCACAGAGGTTTTATGGGACGGAGGGAGTAGTTTTTATGGAAGATCCTTTTGGCTCCCTTTATAGATAAAGCATCACATGGTCCAAAAGGGCAGACAAAGGTTCAACGACCAACCAAAAGAAAGGAAAAACTGCTAAAGTGGGCTAAAGCATAAAATACAAAAAACCATAATGAGCACTCCGCTTAAGCGTTGGAGGTAGCAAAGTGGGACATAGCCGTCATGAAAGAGATAATAGCTCCAAGATCAAGGTGGTGATCGCCCCACAATTGCACATCCTACCCAACGGCCACCACTGCTACAAAAAAGATGGCTTGATATAAATAGCGTCAACAACCAGGCAGACAGACGAAGGTCTTCTTGATAACCATCTTACTGTGCATTGTCTACAAAGTTTAGGCAAGAACACCAAAGGCTGCCCATTGTAGCCGATGGTCTTACCCAACTGCACATACAAGTAACTTATGTAGATCACGAAAACTAGGTAGACACTAGTCCCGCGAGAAAACCTCACGAAGGCATCTCCACACGAACTGGGCCGAATAGTAGGTGAATAAATGTGTTCAACATCCTCTGCTACCCCATGTAGAGGGCACATACCACTCCCTAGTCTATGATGTTTCATCACCTCCATGCCCTTAGGGAGCTGGCAACAGAGAAGCTGCCACATGAACATCCTAATTTGAGCAGGGTCTTAATAGGCTAAACTAGAGACACCCAGGGAATGCCATGTCTTAAGACACCAACAGCTCATGAACTTGGTCGAATAATGCATTGAGGTTTTTAAGCGCATCTGGTTGGGCCGGGCCCATAAAGAGCAAAACCCTTCAAACCTGGCCATGAACTCGTTCTAGGATGCCGTCTTGTTTGGACGGAACGAGAGGTTCCTGTCATCGCCAGACAGCATTGAGGCAACTATGACATCCAGGTCCGAGTGAATCGCAAAGAGGTCGAGGAACTCCTCGAGTAGCAAAGATTGGCCTAACTAGCAAGCAGTTCATTGTTGAGATCGACCTGTCATGACCTGTTTTGTACTATTGAACTGCCATAAGGTTCTTTTTTGAACCACTAGAAACAAACCGTTCTGTACTATTGAATGATGATTTCCAAAATCTCGTAAGTTTGGTCATCATGTCAGAAATCTTTACTATGAAATGGGGGTTGTTGGTCGTCGCAGATGTCACACTCCCATAAATTCTTGTTCACAAATTCCAACATGAGCCTTGTTCATAAATTCTTATTTTCAACAACCAGAAGGTCTTGGCTCACAGATTGTGCTCTACGCGTGGACCATCTGGAAGCACCGAAACGGCTGCATCTTCGAGGGACCGCATCCATGGCACACACACCTGGTTCACACCATCCAGGAGGAAACTCGTACCTAGGCGAAAGCTAGTACTAGAGGGCTAAATATGATTTACCTGTAATCTGATGTTGTATTCCAAAGGGCCGAGAAACCCCTAGCTTTCTACTCAACAACCTTCTCGGCTGCGGCTTGTAGTGTACACAGTGCAAGGACCGCATCTCTGTTCTTTCTACCGATCTATAAATGGAATGACACACACCCTGCGTATTCCCGAAAAGAGTTAGTCACCACTCATAGTACCTTGTCACATTCCCCGCTCCCATCCTTTTGGTTGCATCCTTGTTAATAAGAAGTAATAAATTTTAGGTTCCCAAATCATCTCTATTTCCAGGATGCATCACATGGGATCATCGTTGCCATGCAGATGCTTAAGACAACCAGTGTTATCCAAGACTGGTTCGTAGGTTCAAGCTCAAGGCACTCATCAAGATGCGCTGGACATCGTGTGCAGTCTGTTGCCAAGTACTCTGGTGGAAACTCCACACATGTGGCGATGCGAGAGGCCAAGGTGAACACACCCTTGAGCCATCAAGTGGAAGCTTTTGGATTTACCTTTGTCGAAGATCTGATGCAACATTTCATGGGTGCGCAAGCACAAGAACTAGAAGTACATCTTTTGGAAGAAGACGGCACACATCGATCCTCATGTACATGGTACCCTAGGATCCACGACGCATCTTCAAGTTTATTGGCTCATTACTTTTTTATTTAACATTGTATGTATATTGACACATTTTCGCAAAAAAGATATTGACACATGTAAGTGGGACACATGGTACTTTTTATTAGGGTATGCCACCAGGAGGAAGCTGAACATTATAGCAAGTGCACGTGTGCCAAGACGTACTAACTTACAAAAGAGTACGACACTATAAGTAATGTCTTGTTTCGTAACAACACTCGGGCCACTTGGCTAGTATGGGGGAAAATACGGATTTACTTTTAGTTTTTGGAGGAAAATTTTAATAAAATGAAGAAAAAAAATGCAAGAGGAGGCAATGAATTGCATGCGGGCCGAAGAATGTAGAGACAGGACTGTATCTACATTAACTAAGTCCTTCAAAAATGGAAATCAAATGATTTCAAATATGAGAGACAGGACTGTATCGGCTGGACCAAGTCAGTTCCTCGAGCTCCTTATCCTCCGAACTAATTCATCTCCTGTATCTTCATCCATTACAGTGTATAACTAAGAGGGATTTTGCTGTTCATTACCAACAAAGGCACCTTTACATCCCACTGCCACCATGTCAATAACAGGAAACAAAAGAACCAACGAAAAAACAAGCAGCTTCCCCTCTTCTTCAGGGACTATACAGCAGCAAGGGGTAACAGCAACTCTAAGTGCATCAAATTCCATGAGTACGTCCAGCTTCTCCCAACTCCAAACCTTCATCTTATTTTTTTTTCATATTGTTTTGAAATGTGCTTCCATTTTTATTCATTTCAAGTATATATACATATATATATATATATATATATATATATATTCACACCAATCACCAACATTAACTAAGTCCAGATGGCAAGGGATGCCATGGCTATGGCCCCGAAAAACAATGCAATGTATGCACCAGCCTGCAGCCTGGCCGGGCTGCTGCTCATCCTTTGGCCAAGGAAATCAGCCGCGATGAGATCCACAAGTGCCATATAGATCAGTATACCAGCTGACATGGAATCAAGAATGCCCTCCACCACCAACGCCCTGGGGCTGTATGGGTCGTAGAATGACGCCATGGCCACCCCCACGGCGATCCCTGTGGGTGCTGTGATGGCAAAGAAGAAAGCCATCAAGAGCGTAGAGAGACCCTTCAGCCGGGCCTGCATTATTGATTTGTTCATGACACAACTTACTTGAAGTAGGAACTGTTACGTAACACACTAGCATATGCACTATTCTTGGCTGAGGAGGTGCATGTTAATTACGATACCAAGGTTGTGAGAAACCTCTCTTTCAATTGTCCAAAATGCCACATACTAATCATGATTAGGGAAAAGTGGAGACCGTTAATTAACCTGGGAAATGCAGTCACCTAGAGCGAAACCCTCGAAGAACTGGTGGAAGGAGAGGGCAGCAACCAAAGGCTTGATGGTACACGGGCTCTGCGAAACACCCAACGATAGCCCGATGATCACCGAGTGTGATACAATCCCCAACTCCAGAATCTTGAAGGTCGGAAATACATGCAGCAGATCACTGTAAATTAAGCATATATATACCCGTGAAATTTACAACTCAAAACATCTATGCAACTGTAATTCCATTAACATTTCACATATCTAACTAATTTGCTTATATTTTCATTTACATTACTAATATTTGCTATATTAGTAAAACCATAGGAAAATAAGCCACTAAAATCACGCAAATAAACAAATACTTATTTCATATGGCTGTTGTAGAATATAATGGCCACAATTTGTCATCCATAAATAGAGATCTACATACCGTAAATGCAACTACTATAGATAGATAAGATATTCCAAGAGATACCACCTTGTCTCATATGAAGTAAAACCAATTTTAGATCACAATTATACTATAAATATGTTCGAAAGGTTATAACTGGAATTTTGTACACGGTTTTCCACCCAAAAACATGAGCAGTACATGCATAAATTAACGAGGTTTTAGATGTAAAACTAACAATAAAAACAAATAATTGGCAAATTCAAAATATCAAGACCCTTACTTAATCACAGTATTGTTTAATTCTCTTAATTTCTTAATCCATCCTCACAATGCTTCGTTTGTTTTTTCTAGGTTGACAAATTGCACTTCAAATTTTATAAAACAACTGTTAAGTAAAAGCGCACTCACAATAGCATGCGTCACATGTATGACTATATGTAAAATTATTTAATGTGATCGACTACAACGTAAGTTGCATCTGTTAGAGTTATATTGTTGATGCCTTTTGGCCTTATGTATTCCTGACTTTTGGCATCCTCTTGTACATCTATATGCAGTGCCTTTGGCCTCCTAATAATACTAAGTTCAATATTACTCCCTCCTTTTCGGTTTATAGGGCTTATCTCAAAATTTTAGTTTTTTCATTTTATAAGGCTCAATTTGGTTGTTTTCCATCACATCTTCAGATCCCAAGGTGCATTAAATCATTGCATGCAAGTATTAAGAGAAAATTGACCAATGCATGTACTTTATGCATGCATGCATTGCAATTTATGCATTGATAAACATAATTTTTTGAGGAAAACAAGTGCATTAATTAGGTGCTTTTGCAAACTACAAAAAGTATTCCACCATTCATCATCTACCTTGGTTGGTGAGATTTTTGAATTAAGCCCTATAAACCGAAAAGGATGGGAGTATATGCATGAAAAATTGACTTGGTGGATCTACATTCTAATGCTATACAACCAGCAAACATATGTAATTATAAATGTACGTCCGGTCAGCCTAACTAGGTCACAACTCTATCTTTACATAGTTATGCCTGTAATTCAAATCCCTGGCTCCAGAATCTTCAAGATCAGCAATACATGCAGCAAAATCAGTATACACACTGCATAAATATACATGGGAGATTTACATGTCAAAACATCGATGCAACTGTAATTCCATGCACACTTCATATAGCTAACTAATTTGCTCTTATGTTCAGTATATTCATAGGACGATAAGCCAATATATTCGTTCGCATAATAAAATGTATATACGGTAAGGATTTAGAGTATTGTTTTGACTTTAGCCAAGATGGACCTTACAGATGTTTGGTCATCTCCAAAAAAAAAGTTATTGTTTGGATGGTGGCCAATTTTTAGGCATGCCAATTCCTTTTTTCTACCCCGATTCAATCTTCACAATATTGGCCAACTCATGGGCAGGCAAAAGCTCCACCAAAATTGTGGCCAGCCAACTTTTGGTTGGGCAAACCTGGGTGCAAAGCCTCAAACCAAACACACCTATATCACTTATAAATAGATTTCTACGGTAAATATGATGCCATGAACTAGAACAAGTGCAATTGAGTATTTGGGTCTTATCTCTCATCCTCGGCCTGACCTTCGCGTCACAGACTCACAGCCTTGGAGGCGAGTCGAGGGAGAACCTTACCCTAGCTTGCAGCCACCCCCTCCCCCCTTCTTTCCCTCTTGTTGTTGCAAAGGTTTTCATTAGGCAATCCCGTCATGCCAATGAAGATGGTGGATAGGCCCCCCTCAGTGTGCCTCATGAAGTGGGCGCTAGACATTGGGAGTGGCAGCCCCAGGCGAAGAAACAACATCGACTTTTGGGGGGTGGCAGCCGAGGGTGGTACCCCGTGACCTTGGCCACACATGGAAATGATTGTCAAGCATGTGGCATGCTAGGCTCCCCATCGACCATTGCATCAGATATGAATAAGACTACCCCTTTTGTACCACGTTGTAATTCTCGCTCCACCGAATAAGCAAGTTGGTGCCCTAGGGGCCGGTGAACCGAGTATACTGGTTGAGGTGGATGATGACGGGGAGCTGGGGATGGAGAGAGACCTTTAGCTGGTGGTGGAGGCCATGAAAACGACAACACAATGCTGGCTCCCTCCTCATAGGCTTTGTCGAGGTCACCTTCCCCATACAATCCCTTTGCTTTTGGGTGAAAACCCTAGTCCGCAGTCGGGCTAACGGTTTGCATGGATTATCAGCGATGTAGTTGAGCCGTGCACGATACTGGTGCTCGTAGTGAGCTTAGCTGGTGCAGTGTGCGTACTTTATGTTTTCTTACGTGGCAGTTTGACTGGAATTGCTCATGTTAGTTATTTTTAAGCAGTTCGACATTTCAAGCAGCATTTCTCTTATTTATTTTGCTTTCCTGCTAGCTGTAAGCTAGTTTTAGGAACTATAAATTTCCCGTTTGTGGATTTGTTATTTCAATTTGGGCATAATGCATTCGATCCAAAAAGGTTACTATGTATCTTCTGAGATGCATCTCATAGGAAGTACAATCAATTAAAAGCAAAATTTCTATCCATAAAAAATGTTTAAAAGCGGGAGTACTATAGCAATAGTTGTCTGCTACCAAAAATTATGCACAGTACATGCACAGACTAACAAGGTTCCAGATGGCAGTATATTATGCCTCACGAGTCGCACCATATTCTTTATTAAATTTCACTAATTGCTTAAACGAACGTCACAAGTGTTATTAAATATTTCATTTCAATATAATTAAGGAGAAGTATATTTGAATGTTCAGCTCCGGATCCAAGATTTCCAGGTTACTGATTATAACCTTATTATACTTTTGGAATTTGGCAAGAACAATGGCAAGTAAAACTACGTGCACATGCATAGTGACAGTAGTATCACATGTATGACTGAAAATCACAGCAGAAAAACAACCAATGAATTAATATATGTAACAAAAAGATACAAAGCTAACTTCACATGTCGTGACTTTTATTCCCTCGTATACCGTCGTGCAAGCTTCACTGACAAGTATTAATGTTATGAACTCTTTATTTATTGTTTTGTTTGTGAAAAGTCCATTCACTTCCTGCTAGAAGGCAAGGGCAATTAATATGGACCATATTTAGATTTGAAGATGACACATTAATCTAGCAATTAGCAATAATATATTAGAGACTATTTTCAAGACCACTTTAATCCTGCTAAAAACATGGAAAATTTACCTATTGTCCCTTTGCAGCTGCTGGATGAAAATAGCATACGGCATCCTCACCGGCCCTCTCGTAAGCGCACAACTCTGCAGTCTTCCGTAAAGAAAAAGTACCCCATCGATGCCCATGCCGTCCAGAACTAATTTAGCTGGTGTTTGATAGCTGTTACTTCACTGGTATGATCCTCTTTTGCCACATTTTATGTAGTCATTTAATTTTGTATCTGTTCTGGTAGAGAAAATGGACTGAGATATACCGATCTTTCCTACAGATACTTCATTGTTTGAGTACAAGCTTTAGTTTCCAATCCACTAGATTTGTTATGTTATGAGTTAACTAGGAACCTTTTTCGGGTTTCTGTAAATATTCAGTTACTCTTATAGACGCACATGAATTTACAGGAAAAAGCATATTAGTGTGTATTGTGTTCATTTCACAGGTGTGTGGTGTTAGAAGACACACTGTCAAAAGTGCTCCCTCCTGATTATAATTAGTTTCACTGTAGTTGAAGGTTGTTGTTCGTTTCGTACCTCTTCTACAACAGATGCTCTTCTTGAGGCTTAACGTGGACACCTAAACATATACTCTTAGAGAAGTAGATCTGCACTCTCCATTATATCACTCTGTGAGATGGGTTACCTGAAGCTTCATAAAGAGCACATTTTTTTAGCCTGCAATTATAACTTAGAAAGAGTTACCTCCCCTGAGCTTATATACTAAATTGTTGGGTCCTCCCAAGATTTCTTTGATGTGTACGAGTGTAATTAATTTTACCATCAATCCATCCTCCTTCAAGCATTCATATATATGTGCACAAATATATATCGTGAAGAATATATCCAATGTTAAGAGGGATTTATCAACTTAGCTGATACATTAATCCTTTGGTTCCAGATGTTGTTTTTGGTGGGAAAATGAGTTCTTCAGCTTTAGAACAACAACAAATATATGATAATTGGGCCAATACAGCAATGTACTACTTATGTATATTGTGCTGCTTATATGTGCTCCCAAGAAAACATGGTACGCCAAGGAAACATGGGTTACCGTGTCTATAACTACCTCACCTTTTCCAACAATAGACATATAAAGATCTCATTTGTTGTTTCCTTCAACCCCTGCGTGGATGCCTAATAACCTTATCATATAGGAAAAGATTGCAAGAGATACAAAACACTCTTCCTGACCTATAGCAATATGGGCATCCATGCAACCCGTGTACTCCCTCCGTCCCAAAATAAATGTCTCAACTTTGTACTAACTCTAGTACAAAGTTATACTAAGGTTAAGACACTTATTTTGAGACGGAGGGAGTACCAATTAGTCCGCCCATGTCCCTGGCGGACAAGCATGGTGGCGAAGGTGGAAACCAATGACTTAAATAAAGCTTCATAGCATACCTGAGATAGTTCACATCACATTTTTTAATTGCATTTCCATGTGTGACTTTCAATGAAGCTCGTATATCTTGAATTTTCAAATACAGAGCCTCTTTGGATCTTGGGAATTAGATAACTTATGAAAAAAAAAGACATGATTGAACTAGTATTAAATTTTGATTGTGTACAGGAACTGATGGAGAGGGAAGGATTGAGAAAGGGGAGTGGGGAAATGCATTACAGTTAAAATGCTGCATTAAGGATAATTATTTGTGAGGTGCTTGCTTTTCCTAAGTTAACTAGTTTGATTATTCTTCAAACATTTACCACATAAGTTACTGTGATCGTATGAATGCAATGAAGAAAGTAAACAGAAATGGAACTGAGTTATTGAGCAAGCTCCATCCAAAGTACTATATTGCTAGAAACTGCCATCACTGGGTTCACAATATTTATGCATTTTCTAAAAGAGCTAGCGCATGTATGCACATGGGTTCATGACTAGTGTTTTTAAATTGGATCACCCAAATTAGCTACACGTCCTTCAAATATATATAACGCTTTTGATATACAAAAGAATATTTGACTAAATGACAATAAAGTCAATATACGCCACGTGCATGAGACACAAGCATAGAATGTGTGGTCCATAAATAATTGGCACACTGAACCAGAAGTAGCATTTTTCTTGACAAGATCACTGCCACAAACCAAACACCTCCAACAGCGTGTGGCTGTCCAAGAAATGAAAATTATGGAACGACTTTATTTGGCCCCACAGAATTACAGATTTGACTACATTCTATTATTTGATCAACTAGAAAGTAAGCTGCACCAAGACATAGATATTTCAATATTATCCGGAGGTGACAAGTCGACTTGGTGGGCTAATATATAATGGGGCCAAATAAAACATATATAATCCACAACTTGTGTGGGGGTCGGATTATAGCAGTACATGCAGTAAGCAAAAAATCAAAGGTTTAAATAGCAAGATATGCCATTTAGCGTCAGCGGCCGCTCGGCCAAAAGCTATAGTAGAGCTATATGGAAGCTTAGAACTATTTTGGCATTTTCCCAAAATCACGAAATTGAAAAATAAGCATACAATCAGGCATCATATATTACACGTGTATCACATATACTTGATACACACACATTCATACATAAAAAAATGAGCATTGATCAATCATCTGAATTGAAAAACTAAGTTTTGCATCAATGCATCATATATACAGCAAAAACAAGGACGAATAAGGCAGATTGATGGCTTTATGGAACTCATGTGCGCCCCTCCTCTGGCAGCAGCGGCTTAACGTCATTAAATGATTCTAAATCTAGCGTTATAGTTTAGCGTCATTTTAGTTTAGCATCAAAGTACATAGCTTTAGCCGGAGGGATCACCAAAATCTGAAGCGACACTATGACCCTGTTTGGTTCAGCTTTTATCGACAGATTCCGCTGCTGCGCAGTAGAATCTAAACCAAAGGATGAACCCAGCAGAATCCGATTTCAGAAATCCGCTATCAAAATCTGAACCAAAAGCGGAAGCAGCCCAGGACGTGCTTTCCAAAATCTGATTTCGCTGCGGGCCAAAATCTGAAAAAGCTGTATCGGCTGTTTTGCCAAATGACCTACATCTTTTTCACAGCAGATTTTTCACAGCTACTTTTAAAAATCCACAGCCGAACCAAACAGGGAAGACTATTTAAAATTTGGCCAAAATAGGTTTCAACTCTATCTTTAGATAGTTCCGCCAGTAATTCAATTATACACAAATTAAACAAGGGCATGCCAACCATAGTATTTTCTAACAGTTCATCACATGAAGCAACAAATAAGGTTAGAAACTATATCTCGTGAATAAGGAATGATGAATATGTTGTGCAGTTTTCTTTACAATTCAAAGAGAGGAGCTGTTAAGTGCTAAGGATAACTAATGGTATAGTTAAGAAATAAACTTGCAAACAAGGGACATAATTTCTAGATATTCAACTTATTTCAAGCTATTATATTATTTAGGTGGCTAAGAATATTTATATCAAGGACTAATTCGTACTTTATTTATATTGGTACAACAACTTTTACATTACAAATTTAATATCAAACACAATCATCGGCAAATCTAGGCATCTAGGTGCGTTAGTTTAGAACTTCAGATATATCTTTACATAAGTGTTGCACCTAGAGTATATGTTGCTTCTTTAATGGTACCGGTATTTTTCTAAGTTCATTCTTCTACACAAAGCATTTTTCTAAGTGTGTTCTTCTATAGAAATCGTAGTTAAGCAACCAAGGAAGCGATAGTATATGAGTTCATTACCACTGTTTGTATGGTACGCTAAGGACATGCATGGTCGGTGACTACATTAAGATTGGTGACAGGATTGCAACTGAGTTCTTCGAAAAGTTTGTGCAAGGCATGCTTGAAATCTTTGGTGGAGATTATCTTTGAAGCCTTAACAATGAAGATTTAAAGTCCTATTTCACATCAACGAGGCCATGGGTTTCTTGACATGTTAGGAAGTCCTGAATGTACGCATTGGCATTGGGGAAAATGTCTCATTGCATGGTCAGGTCTATCTCGTAGGGATAGCTGGTGCTTACACTTATGCCAGAGGTGGTTGCATCACAGGATCTTCGGATATGTCATTTACTATTTCTCTATTGTCTAGTCAAAATTGTTCATGAAGCTCTTATGTGAGTTTACATGCGTGTATTGGTTCTTAAATATTGCAAACACTAGCCATATACTGTGCAACAAATGTTTGGTCCAATATATAAAATTTATCTCTCAGAAATGGAATGCTACTATATTTGGAACTCTCAGCCTTTTGGTTTAGTTTGCACAGTTTTAATAAAAAAATGCATGATAGTCATAAAAATATATTTATAACCAAACATCACAGAAAATAAGGTCATAGATTATAGCCCGTTACTAAGAACAATGATTTGGTTCTGCAGGCTTTCCTCGTGATATGAGATGAGTTGTAAAGGATAGTTAATATGGTCAGATATTCGACTTATTTTTACAGCATTAGATTAGACACGATGACTAGGTTTAATCAAGCCCTATCTCACACTATTTATATTTGTATATATATATCGATAGATAATCAAATAGTAAAATAAAACTAATTGTTGAAAGTAGATAGTACTCACTATCAACGCAATGACCGACAAATATAGCCGTGTTGGTTCAGATGTAGCTTAACAAAGAAGGTTACACTGGGAGTAGGTATGTAATACTCATTTTGACCAATAATTATACTCAATAACTTTTGTGATATGAAACTTTGGAATACGAATTTACTGACATAATTTTTGCACATAAAGTACATACTAATAGAGTGATTGTTGGTCAGTTCGTTCAAATGCTTGTCCTAAGGAGACATGATATGCAGTAAAAAACAGAGAGAGGTATATATCTTTGTATATGTGCGCTTGTTTAGTGGTATTGGCATTTATCTAAGTTCATTATATAAACTACATCTCTTACTAATAGTATACCATTAGATTCGGACACTCGGCCTTTTGTTAGATATCTAACTTCGCACAACTATAATAAGAAAAGGCATTTTATAACAATTCATCGTTTGGAGCAACAAATAAGGTTAGCAACAATAGCATATTGACTAAGTAATGATGAAATAGAGTGGAGTACCCAATTTTCCTAATAATTTGATGTAGTCATAAAGGATAACTAAAAGTGCAATCAAAACACAATTTCTGGTACTCAACTTAGTTTCAAGCCATTAGAATGATTTGGATGGCTAAGATTACGCTGAAATGAATGCTTCTACACACTGAAATGCGTCTTAGATACACTCATTTCAGCTACACACTGAAACATGTCTAGACAAACTCATTTTAGCGACAGTAAAATCCGGACGGAGGCTCTACCATTTTATTTTGCTATATTTACAACCCCATAGAGCAGATACAACGAACTGTGTGAAAGTATAAATAATTTTAATATCAAAACATAATCGTCGGCAAATCTAGCCCCATCTGTTCAGAGCTTCAAATATAGAGCTTATTAAAAAAGTTGCACCAAGAGTATATGCACGCTGCTTCTTTAATGGTAGCATTTGTCAAAGTTCGTTCGTCTTAGAAAAACATGTTTAGTACGTAACTAGGAGTAATTAGCAAGTGATACTAGTACGTATATGAGTTCGTTACGATTATGCTGGGTTCGTACCTGGGAAACAACCACCTGACGACCTTGGGACGGACCCGCCTCGTTCTCGTGACCATGGCCGTGGTGCACCGCTCCTTCACGCTTCGCGCCCCCTGCATTCCTCCCGTTCTCCAGCAGCGCCGCCGCTGTCTCATCTTGGGCGTTCGTCGCGGCGGTGGCGGCCGCCTCGCGCTGCTTGCGCTCGTAAAACTGGGTGCCGAGGAAGTCCACGACGAGTGTCACGAGGCTGGCGAGCATGGCGATGGAGCCCGCGAAGGGGAACCGCCGCCACGGCGAGTCCTGAAGGCAAGGGTCCTGGAATTTCTCCTCGGCGTCGTGCATCATGTGCACGAACCCCGTGGCCAGGATCACCCCCGCCGCGAAGGCCTTGGCGAGCACGAACGTCGACCCGCCCCCACCGGCTGCAGCAGCCCCGCCGCGCCACCTGCGGCCGACGAGCGGGATGGCGACGCCCGCGGCGCCCGCCACAAGGATGGCCGCGACGGCGACCATCTTGAGCCGCAGCGCCGCCTCCTCGTCGCGGCAGACATCGCCGCCCACCTCCCCCGCGTCGCAGCTCGCCGCGGACACCGAAGCTGCCACCAATCAGAACTTCAGATACATCAAATCGATGCCACCCCCAAATCTATCAGTCAGTTGGCATGGCATGTAACATTCTACTACCTGCGAATCGGTGTAGGTAGGCGCGAAGATAGGGGGCGACGACGTACCGCTCCATTTCCTGAAATCGGTCGATCACAGCAACGAATTACTGAGCGGATTAATTGAAACAATACGGATTTTTGCCGCTCGCGCAAGACAGAGAAAAAACACGAGAAAAGAAAGCAGGAGGAGGACAAACACGAGCTACTGATCGTGCCGGCGAACTGCAACAGGAAGATGATTTCTCACCTCGAGGAACGCCGGCCGCCGCTGCTCTCAATCCAGTTCCAGTCGTCTTCCTCTTTCCCCCCGAAACAGTCGGACGAGAGTATCGACCAGAGGCGGGCGGAGTTTACACGCACGCGAGGAGAGGGATGGAAGGACGCAAGGCGCCTCGGCTAAGCTAGATCAGTAGGCGCACGCATGATTGTTGCCTCTCTCTTCCACATCGGGGCGCCGCATGTTGTCATCCCGCCCCGTCGGGCGCCCGGCGGGCCGTCGTGGGGTGGGCCAGGGCCGACGCGCCGGGTGACGCCGTGAGACGAGGACGTGCGCGCGGGCTTGGATTCTCCGTTTTTCTCACCGTTTGCGTGTGGATGTCCGGACGCGGAGGTGCGATGTCGACACAATGACGACGCCGTTGCACATCAACAGTTGGTGTGCGTGTGCGTGTGCGTGTGCGTGCCTGCCTTTTGACTTTCCGTGCATAAACCACAAGCCGATGCATAGCTGTGAGTGACCGTGACCTGTGGCAGCTTTGGAGCCAAGCTGTTGATTTTAAACAACTACTAATATTTTTCGAAAGGTTAGAAATTAAAGAAAATAAAAAAAAGTAAGTATAACTAATGACTAGGAGCCAATAATTTTCACCAACTTGTTTCCCAACCATCATGTATTACATTCCCTTATTAGTTTACATGTAGACCATCTATCACTACTGGAATCGCACCATACGCCGAGTGCCAGAAACACTCGACAAAAGGCCCAAAACACTCGGCAAAGCCTTTGCAGAGAATTGTTCTCGGTAAAGGCCACCCAGTGTAACTCTCTCAGGCAAACAAAAATTTGCCGAGAGCCAACCATCGGACACTCGGCAAAGAGTTTGCTGAGAGCCAAACAATGCGTCGTCTCGACACAATAAAGTGACTACATGGCCGTTGGTTCCGTCAGGTCTTTGCTGAGTGTCCCACTCGGCATAACTGCAAGAGACAAGTTCCGATAACTCCCAGCACTTGCCACTTTTATGAGGGTCGCTCTCGGTAAAGGTATGTCTTCCAAGTGCGGCTCTCGATAATGATTCGTTGCCCGTATTGTTTCTTCCTCTTTTCCATCGACCGCTCCATCAAAAACAGATATACAATACACAAACTTCATATGATCCACCCAAGCTTAACAAGAAACTCATAACGGGTTTATATATGTCCACCCAAACTGAACAACAAACTCACATACACATTATATAAATAGTTCACACAAGCTTCATTTGAAGTCACAAAGTAGATCTTTAGCAGAAGTGCCTACTTACTAAACAATAAAGTGGCCAATGCATATCTACATGCGATGAAATGATAAAAGCAACACCATAATTTAGACGAACTGAAAGAGAACTACCAAGTTCTTCCATCCACTCAACCTGATAAGCCGTTTTTGGTTTGCACCATTGCCTAATTCAATGTTTTCTTCTGTTGAAGCACATACTATTTGTAATGATTCTTTGTGACCTCTCTAGTATTGGACGGGTCGTGGGTGCTACCTGGGAAATGAAGCACTTTTTCATTGCACGCAGACCCTGAATAATAGACTACTGGACACCTACCTCTGTACACCACATACCACTTCATCTACAAAGAAAGAGAAAAGGAGGAAGAGAAGGAATGCAGGGTTAAAATAACACTTCATACATAATGCACGTAAGTATTCCTCACTCATACACCCGAAAGCATCACAATTGGCAATCCAAGTCCAAATCAGCAGCTACCTAACTATATCACTAAATCAACATCAAACTATCTAGGTGGACTACTCCAAGGTGTAGTTGGTGAAACCAATGATTGTGGAGTGAGAGCACATACGGATACCCCCCACAATGGAGGACCCAGCGTCGTCGGGAATTATGGTCGGTGGACTCAATGGTACCAGTTTGTCACTCTCCTTATGTGGTGGGGCCTTGCTCTTCTTAGTTGGCAGATTCTTCTTGGCCAGATCCTCAAAATACTTTATTAGGATCAGCTGTGGGTTCTCTCAATGAGCGCCTCCAAGCGGTCCTCGACGCGCTTCTCCTTTAACATGGAGTCGATCATAATGGAAACTGCGTCGTCGGAGGAAGCCATAGCCGCGAACTCGATCGATGCTAACATCTTTCATCACAAAAGGAAAAATAACATAAGAACCAAACATCAAAGAATACTTCTAAGCAAATTTATCATGGTGGACACTCTCACGGATATTTTGACTTTCGGTGATGGTCGAGCTAGGCCAGCCCATCATGTGTTATCAAGGTATAATAGGAAGAGCTCATCCAGATTGGCCGTCATCGTCAAAAGTCGATTTTCTTCCTCCAAGATCAACTCGGATCGACTGTCGATGATGGTCGCTCTTTCTCTGCCCCTCCCACTTTACCAAGATTTCAGAGGAAGAGCAGGGGAAGAACAACCCCCTACGACAACAGTCGGTAACATCTCTCATCTGTCAAATATGTTGGACACTCTCTCTGGTAATGGTATATATGGTGGACACTCTCACACGGGTAGTTCGACTTTCGGTGATGATCGAGCTAGGTGAGCCCATCGTGTGTTATCAAGGTATAGTAGGAAGAGCTGACCCAGATTGACCGTCGTCGTCAAAAGATGATTTTCTTCATCCAAAAACAACTCTCATCGACTGTCGGTGATGGTTGCTCTTTCTTTGCTCTTCCTGCTTTACCACGGTCTTAGAGGAGGGGCAAAGGAAGAGCGACCCCCTACTGCAACATCCGGTAACATCTCTCATCTGTCAAATATGGCAGACACTCTCGCTGGTGGTGGTATATATGGTGGATACTCTCTGACAGTTATTTTGACTTTCGGTGATGGTCAAGCTGGGCGAGTCCATCGTGTGTGACAAATGTATATCACGGGACAAACTCGCCCAGATTGACTGCCATTGTCAAAAGTCAATTTATTTTCCTCCAAGAACAACTCTTAATGACTATTGGTGATGACAATAATCGGTAGCATTCCTCAGAAAACATCTCTCATCTGTCATATGGTTGACTAATACATAAAAACTACTACATAAAACTGCTACAAAAACTACTACTAAAAATGCTAGATAAAAACTACTACATAAATCCATACATACATCCACCCATAGCGTCCATCCATAGAACATCATCAAAATTTATCTAATCTATTCATCCATCCATCTATGCATCTATTCATCCATACATACATCCACCCATAGCACCCATCCATAGAACATCATTTAAACTTATCTAATCGATTCATTCATACATACATCCACCCATAGCATCCATCCATCTATGCATATATTAATCCATCCATGTAGTAGTGGGGAGGGGGAAGCTCACCAAGTTGGGAGTAGCGGCGGACGCCCGTGGGGTGAGTGGGCGGTGGCGGGGTGGAGGGGGCGGGGGGAGTAGAGGAGGGGAGGCGCGAACAAGAAATGAAAACGAGCGCAGGGATTTCATGTAAGTGCCCCGCGAGACTTTCCCGAGAGCCTGTTGGTGCGGGCTAGATCTAGGGTTTAACCTTTACCGAGAGCAGCACTCGGGAGAAACAAGTCTGTCAAACGCCGCCCTCTGAAAAAGCATGAGTCCGGATCGTTTCTACCTCCTTCATCTAACCGTGCATCACATGGGAGTTTCCATGCTGCTTCTGGCATGATTTCATGTGCCGCTGAAACCCTAGCAGATCAATAGATGTCTCAAATATTGCACGCGGGTCCAAAAAATGCGGGGGCTTGACCCGTGTCATGCGATGGCCTCCTTTGAGAGCGCGAGAAGTTTGAAGGCTAATAGAGCAACAAGACCCGCACTTCCTGCAAAAACCATACACGTTCCTTCTTGATACCTAGAGACTAGCTCAGATATGGTGCGGTTTACAAGCGACCTCAGGGGAAGATTATTCGGAACGCGCCCAAACTTTTGCCACACCCTACATTGGCCATGTGATGACACTGTGCCAACTCTCGAGGAATTCTGGCATAGTATGATTTTTCGAGGACTTAAACGTTTGCATCAGGTATGCCACGGAGGTGCTTTCGTTGTAACACCCCGAGACCGATGTGCCACGTGTCTTCCAGTTATTCGCTGTTGTTGCCTTGTCATTGCTTGCGTGTCATGCATCTCATATCATGTCATCATGTGCATTCCATTTGCATACATGTTCGTCTCATGCATCCGAGCATTTTTCCCGTTGCCTGTTTTGCATTCCGGCGCTCCTATGTCCTCCGGTGTCCCTTTCTACCTCTTTTCGTGTGCGGGTATTAAACGTTCTCGGATTGGACCGAGACTTGCCAAGCGGCCTTGGTTTACTACCGGTAGACCGCTTGTCAAGTTTCGTGCCATTTGGACTTCGTTTGATACTCCAACGGTTAACCGAGGAACTGAAAAGGCCTCGTGTGTGTTGCAGCCCAACACCCCTCCAAAGTGGCCCAAAACCCACCTAAACCACCTCCATCATCTAGGCCATTCGATCACGATCGCGTGGCCGCAAACCGTGCTCAATTTGGACACTCCTAGCTCCCTCTACCTATATATAGGTGATCCCCTCCGAAATTCGCGGTACAAACCCTAGCCCCCTCACTCTCCTCGCCCGCCGGACAAAAGGTCCGCCGACGGACGTGTCCGCCCGCGACGTCCGCCACCACGTGTCGCCGTCCGAGTGGCTCGGCCGCCTCCTCCACCGCACGACCCGGGGAGCCCATCTATCGGTGTCAAAACCAGCGGATCTCGGGTAGGGGGTCCCGAACTGTGCGTCTAGGCCGGATGGTAACAGGAGGCAAGGAACACGATGTTTTACCCAGGTTCGGGCCCTCTTGATGGAGGTAAAACCCTACGTCCTGCTTGATCAATATTGATGATATGGGTAGTACAAGAGTAGATCTACCACGAGATCGAGGAGGCTAAACACTAGAAGCTAGCCTATGGTATGATTGTTGTATGATGAAGTTGTCCTACGGACTAAAACCCTCCGGTTTATATAGACACCGGAGAGGGTTAGGGTTACACAAAGTCGGTTACAATGGTAGGAGATCTTGAATATCCGCATCGCCAAGCTTGCCTTCCACGCCAAGGAAAGTCCCATCCGGACACGGGACGAAGTCTTCAATCTTGTATCTTCATAGTCCTGGAGTCCGGCTGAAGGTATAGTCCGGCTACCCGAACACCCCCTAATCCAGGACTCCCTCAGTAGCCCCTGAACCAGGGTTCAATGACGACGAGTCCGGCACGTAGATTGTCTTCGGCATTGCAAGGCGGGTTCCTCCTCCAAATTCTTCATAAAAGTTTGTAAACACCAAGAGTAGTGTCCGGCTCTGCAAAATAAGTTTCCACGTATTGCCACAGAGAGAATAATATTAACACAAATCTAATCTGCTGACGTATTCCGCAGCGCGACATCACACTATGGCCAAGCCTTTATTCGAATCGTTTTCACTTTTCCACCTCAGCGTGTTTTGCGAGGCGGTTTCCTTGGCACGTCTTGTCAAAGCAGAGATCGTGTCCCCCATTTATGGGATTCTCATCAATACGGACGTGGGTAACCCAACCGTGCCATTTATCACGGCGCTTGGGAGGCAAGCGAGTTTTACTAGGCTGGTGGGGACGCATAGTCGCATCCGCTCATATAAGGGGATAAGGATCCACCTTTTTACCTACGCCTTCTTCCTCCTTTGCCTATCCATCTTCTGCGCACCCGAGCTCCAGCGCCCAAGCCCGCACTTCCTACCTCAACCTTCTCCAACAATGTCCGGAGCCGGAGGCAAGTGGATGGTCTCCTCCATCACGGAGGGCCATGTCAAAAGGCTAAGGAAGGCCGGATACCTGTCCAAAGACATCGTGCACCAGCTTCCTGAGGAGGGGCAGCTTCTCCCCACCCCAAGGCCCCATGAGAGGGTAGTATTTCTTCCCAACTTCCTTCGCGGACTGGGTTTTCCTCTCATGTTCTACTATGGCCTAGATTTGCACGATCTGGCCCCGAACTTCATCCTCAATATCTCGGCGTTTATCGTCGTGTGCGAGGCTTTCCTCTGCATCTGCCCCCATTTCGGCCTCTAGCTCAAGACCTTCAACGTCAAGCCAAAGGTGGTGCGCGGCAACCAGGCGGAGTGCGGAGGTGCCATGGCGGGCAAAATAGCCAATGTCCTATGGCTCGAGGGCTCCTTTGTGGAGACCTTGAAGGGGTGGCAGTCAGGGTGGTTTTACATCACCGAGCCACGCGATCCAAAGTGGATCGCAGCCCCTGAATTCTGATCCGGACCCCCTACGCGGCTCTCGTCCTCGCAGGAGACGGGCTTGTCGTGGGGCGACGAAGAAGAGGTGACCGGACTGCAAAAATGCATCCAGTCCCTGGTGAACAAGCAGCTCAAGCTTGTCAACGTAGTCCAGGTCATGCTCGTCCGCCAGATCCTTCCATGTCAAGAACGAGACTTCAATTTGTGGGAGTTCAACCCGGCGCAGCACCGAACTCTGAGCAGGCTCTTCGACACGACGTACGAAGATGTCTGGAAGGGGCTAACCAAAGGCGCCGAGGCTCCCACATCCGCCTCCGAAGACCGCGGATTCAGCTCGCAGTGTCCTGCTGGCGAGGTAAAATATTTTCACCTTTTACAGGATGTTAAGTTTTCTTCGTAGTTTGATTCTATGCGGGATCTAAACTCCCTCACCTTTGACAGGGTTGGCAGGCGAAGTCCGGACTGATTAACTGTCCGGCTCCCTTGCCCGAAGACCCAGCCCCTGCTCTCTTAGTGAAGCTGCTGGTTCCGGCACCTTATGTGGTGCCGGAGAAGAAGGCCAAGAAGAAGAAGGCCACGGGGACTCGAAAGAGTTCCCGGCATATGGTGGTGTCGGACTCGTCGTCCGATGAGTCCGAGATGCACTCCTCCCGTGAAGACGAGGAGGAGGACGAAGAGACCTCTGCCCCTCCAACGGGGGGAGGAAAGAAGAGGAAGGCCGCCCTAGTAGGGGGGGGGCTGAAGGGTCCAAGAAGAGGAAAACCCCTCCGCCAGACTACGCCCCCGACGCCGACGAGGACGAAGAGGAGTGGCCCGACAGGGCCAAGCGTCCGGCGAAATCGTAAGTGTTTGGATACCAGAGTAACTCATGATATTCCTTTTGTTGCGCAGCTTTCCCTAATGTCGAATATAATCATGCAGCCCGCCCAAGGACGGGCTCGACGAGTCGTCGAGTGGCTCCCTGGATTCATCGGACGTGAATTCAGTTCCGCCCGCTGCCTCCCCCTGTGCTGCGGATGACGCCGAAATGGCGTCGCGACAAGCTCCGGGGCAAGAGGAGGTGGTCCAGGAGGAGCCGCGAGGCGACCTCCCGGACTCCAGGAGTAAAGGGGAAAAGACCCCCCAGGGCTCCAAGTCCAGCTTTAAGCCAGACACCGCGCCGGAATCATCAACGGTTCCGGACCGCGGCAGGCGAACTCCTGCCAAGAGGAACAAGCCTATTGAGCCGGCGTCCTCCGTCCAACCGGAGGCGCCGGACAATCTGTTGGAGGTGCTTAAGGGCGCCTCCATCGACGAGGAGCACCGTGCCATCATGAGTACGGTGGTCCAGAAGGTTTGGTCCGCCCAAAGCGGACTTACTGAAGCTTGTACTAGCCTTCTAACAGGCTTCGAGGTAAGTAGAAATATGTAAAAATATTACCGCATAGACAGTAGCCCCTGATGCTCTATTTGGCGTTCGGAAAGAAAAGCCGAATAGAGGATCTATTAAATATCGCAGGAGTCTAACTAAAAAGGAGTCAATATACGTATGCAGGCTTCGCTGCTGGCCACCGCCGCACTGACTGCGGAGGTGGGTGCCCTGAAGCATGGCCTCGAGCAGACCGAGCAAGAGCTCGGCCTTGCCAAACGACAGCTGGAGGAGAAAGAAGGTAAGAGATACCTTATAGAAAAAAATGCCTATGAGAAGACGCAATTGCAAAAAATGACAGGAGTATACTGCTTATTGTAGGGGCCACAACTGAGGTGGCGACCCTCAAGTAGGCGCTGTCCGAGGCCAAGAAGAGAGCGGCCACGGAGCGCACCGAGCGGGAGAAATTTGAGGCGCGGGTCGGCGAGGTGCAGCAAGAGCTTCAGGCTCTCATGAAAAAACATGAGAGTTTGGAGCTCGACTCGAAGACGCGAGCGTCCGAGCTTGCTGCGGCCCTTAAAACGGCCAAATCTGCCAAGGCCGAAGCCCAGAAGGCCCTCCAGGAATTGGATGCGGTGAAAAAGATAGTGGCGGGTAAGGCATTCTCTATGCAAAGCAGACATATAAAAGTAAACTACTTGTTACTTATCCGAATCCGGAGTTCTCCAGGGGCATTCGCAGATCTTCCCCGTAGCGTATCCGATGCTGCCGCATTCTATCGAGCCGAGGAAGGCAGCTCGACGGAGAAGGTGTTCTGGTCTCAGTACGCTGAGGCCGGACACCCCGTGCCCTTGAGCGACCAGCTGAAGCAGCTGGTCGAGCTCCACAAGGCGGCCGAACAGGCCCTGAAGGGCTTCATAGTTCGGCTGTGGCCTAGAGAGGCCCTGCCTGGGAGCTACTTCGGACTGGTGCGGCGGCCGGTGGAGGCTTGTCCAAGGCTCGAGGTCATCAAGCGCTCCGTCTGCATCGAAGGTGCCCGTAGGGCCCTTGCCCGTGCAAAGGTGCACCGGGGTAAGCTGGACGGTGAGAAGCTTGTGAGGGACGGGCCGCCGCCGGGGAAGGAGCATCGCAAGCCCGAGAACTATTACAAGGATGTTCTGGCCGATGCCCGCCTTATGGCGGATGAATGCACCAAGGATGTAATTTTTGAATGAACTCGCTCGTGTTATCCTGTGCGCTGAAAACTTGTTCATATGCGCTAAGCAATGCTTGAATTTAAAATATTACTTTCTGTGCGGCCGTTTATCAAAAAATTGAGAGATGGCCAGTCGTCGACTTCTGCCCCCATGCCACTAGTGCTGAGGTGTTCGGGATAAACCTGAGCGCTCTTTTTCCCATGATTGGGTCCGTCGAGGGAGGCGCTCAGCACAACGAACAAGGCAATCGGACTATAATGCTTGAACACTCTCACTTAGCCATAGAACTCTATAATTTTAAATTTCGGCGAAGCCCCTAGTATTCGGAAGACCGAGTTCGGGGTGCTATCCACGCCTTGGCCGGACAAAGCCGGTTCCTCGCTCGAAGCGGCATAAGTCTTTAAGGACTCGAAAAACCTCTCGAACAGCGACCGGTCTCTCGCCTCATCATGACAGTCAGTTTTAGCTTTCTCTACTGAGGTGCTCAGCCCAGCTCAACTGGGGCACAATCGCAGTAGTTCTCCTAGTGCTACCTTAGCCGATATAGCGGAACGTAAGGCACCAAAACATAGGAGCCGGGCAAACCCAACTATTGACCCAAATCATGATTCGGAGCCGATGCATATAGTGCTATAAGTTCGGGGTGCCGCACTTGTGAAAGTTTACGGACTTCTCACGCCATATTGATGGGTACTGAAGCCCCTGGCGTATTTTTGCCGTACCACAATGTATGGATGCAACATGTTATTGATAAACATATATATAAAAAGAGGATAATGCAAAAAAATGACAAAAAGTTATGCATTGTTTATAGAAAGGCTGCTATGAAAGCGGAACAGTACAAATAATGCGATAAGCAAAAGACATTGGACTATTTGACATGTCCTGTACAGGCGCAGGCCGTGGAATTGTATTAAAAAACAGGTATACTGCTCGTAATAGAGACCACCTGGGAGTTCCATAATGCGTCTTGGCTTGTCTGCTTTCCTGGATCTTGCATCGTTTGTGCGGCAGTTGAATTGCCGAACGGGTCATCCGAAGTATGGAGTCCTGAGAGTAAGAGAAAAAAGGAAAAAGAAAAAAGGAATCCGGCAGCCCCTGGTGCGGTTTAAGCCGTATTTCGGGCATGCCATGATAGTGCCCCTTCCCCTGTGCCCATGGTATTTCAAGAGCGTAGTTATGTACGCAAAGCACTGGTTTCGCTATATCGCGAGGGCTAGGGTAGGGGCCGCATTGCTACGCTAGCTCAGAACGTGCCAAGCGGTCTTGTTGTAGGGTACTCCGGGCGCGCTTGACAGTGTCCGGCTTTTTGAAGGCCGAACTAGAGAACTGCCTAGAGAGGCTGCTTTGTACTTCTGCTACGAGCGCTGCCGTGTGCTCCTCCGTTCGGAGGGAGCGTTTGGTGTTCCCATTGACCGTGATTACTCCTCTAGGGCCTGGCATCTTGAGCTTGAGGTATGCATAGTGCGGTACCACGTTGAATTTTGCGAATGCGGTTCGCCCGAGCAGTGCATGATAGCCACTACGGAACGGGACTATGTCGAAGATCAACTCCTCGCTTCGGAAGTTATCCGGAGATCCGAAGACCATTTCCAGTGTGACTGAGCCTGTACAGTTGGCTTCTACACCTGGTATGACGCCTTTAAAGGTCATTTTGGTGGGCTTGATCCTCGAGGGATCTATGCCCATTTTTCACACTGTATCCTGGTAAAGCAGGTTCAGGCTGCTGCCGCCGTCCATGACGACTCTTGTGAGATGGAATCCGTCAATGATTGGGTCTAGAACCAATGCGGTGAAGCCGCCGTGACGGATGCTAGTGGGGTGGTCCCTTCGATCAAAGGTGATCGGGCAGGAGGACCATGGGTTGAACTTTGGGGCGACTGGCTCCATCGCATATACGTCCCGTAACGCACACTTCCGCTCCCTCTTGGGGATGTGGGTTGCGTATATCATGTTCACTGTCCGCACTTGCGGGGGAAATCCCTTCTGTCCATCGTTGTTCGGCGGCCTGGGCTCCTCGTTGTCTCTATACAGCCCCTTGTCTTTGTTTTCGGCTCTTAACTTGCCTGCCTGCTTGAACATCCAACAATCCCTGTTGGTGTGATTGGCTGGCTTTTCGGGGGTGCCATGTATCTGGCACAAGCGGTCGAGTATTCGGTCCAAACTGTACGGGCCCTGAGTATTTCTTTTGAATGGCTTTTTCCGTTGACCGGATTTGTAGCCTCGGAATCCGGCATTAACGACCATATCCTCATTGCTGTCGCTGTTAACACGGCGCTTTTGTTTGTTCCGACGCGACCTGTCGCTTTTGTCCTTGGTATTCAAATTACCAGGGTTCTTGGTTAAATTTTTGCTGCGAGCTAGCCAGCTATCTTCTCCCGTGCAAAAGCGGGTCATGAGTGTCGTGAGGGCTGCCATAGATTTCGTCTTTTCCTGTCCCAGGTGCCGGGCAAGCCACTCGTCACGGATATTATGCTTGAAGGCCGCTAAGGCCTCTGTGTCCGGACAGTCGACTATCTGGTTTTTCTTTGTTAGGAACCGTGTCCAGAACTGCCTGGCCGATTCCTCTGGCTGCTGAATTATGTGGCTTAGGTCATCGGCGTCCGGTGGTCGCACATAAGTGCCCTGGAAGTTGTCAAGGAATGCAGCTTCCAGGTCCTCCGAAGAACCGATTGAGTCTGCTGGCAAGCTGTTAAGCCAATGCCGGGCCGGTCCCTTAAGTTTGAGTGGGAGGTATTTGATGGCGTGTAGATCATCACCGTGGGCCATGTGGATATGAAGGAGATAATCCTCGATCCATACCGCAGGATCTGTTGTGC
This sequence comes from Triticum urartu, assembly GCF_003073215.2. Taxonomy (NCBI): domain Eukaryota; kingdom Viridiplantae; phylum Streptophyta; class Magnoliopsida; order Poales; family Poaceae; genus Triticum; species Triticum urartu. The sequence goes on from NC_053028.1 coordinate 604,031,068, forward strand.
CATCGTACGATTCGATGTTTACGGGTTTGAAGCCCTCAGGGATTTTATGATCCATTACTTCATCTGTGAAGCATAGTGGGTGTGCGGCGCCTCTGTATTGGGCTATATCACGACGCAACTCGAAGGAGCTTTGTCTGTTGAGTTCGGCCCGGCCGGATTTATTGCATCCGGAGTGACGATCACCGTCACGTGCCGCGGGGCGCTTGCGCGATCTGTAGATCGATCTTGTTTTCCTTGCCTTGTCCTCCAGTATGTCGCGCAGGTCGGGCGCATTTTCCCGTGCCTTAGTATGCTTGACGCAGCGTCGAGACATGGCTTGAGTGGAGGGCCAAGAGGCCTCTCTGTCGCGGCCACGAGGTGGCCGGTCGGCCATGTCATGCGCTGGTGATGTAGGTGCTTCCTCGTCTAGTCGGGGTAGCAGCCTGCGCTTTGGGTAACTCTTGGAGGGGCATTCGAGTTCATACTCTTCGTCCGCAAGGACTTCAGTCCATCTGTCAGCTAGCAAATCATGATCAGCTCTAAGCTGTTGCTGCTTTTTCTTGAGGCTGCTTTCCATGGCCATAAGCCTGCGTTTAAAACGCTCTTGTTCGGCGAGATCCTCTGGCACGACGAACTCGTCGTCGTCGAGGCTTGCCTCGTCTTCAGAGGGAGGTGTATAATTATCGTCCTCAACCTCTTGGTCCGCCGCCCTCTCGTGAGGGCTGCTTCTCTGTCCTCCTGTGCTGAATCTTGCTGGAGGGGGTGTTCTTCGGCGCTATCCGGAGTAGTATTATCTCCCATGCCGGAATCACCGTTTTTGCTTTGGCGGGATTTAGAGCGGCGCCGCTGACGCCGGCGCTTGGGCTGTTTCTTAGAGGTATCGTCCCCCGCTGTTCCGTCGCCATCTCCATCCTTTGGAGGGTCCACCATATATATGTCATATGACGAGGTGGCCTTCCAGCGCCCTACATGTGCTGGTTCTTGTTCGTCTCCTGCATCGTCGTCCATGCCATCGATGTCTTCGGAGTCGAAGTCAAGCATGTCGGTTAAGTCGTCGACAGTGGCTACGAAGTGGGTGGTGGGTGGGTTTTGAATTTCTTCATCGTCCGTATCCCAACCTTGCTGACCGTAGTCCGGCCAGGGCTCTCCTGATAAAGAGAGAGACTTTAGAGAACTCAGGATGTCGCCGAAGGGCGAGTGCTGAAAGATGTCCGCGGCGGTGAACTCCATTATCGGCGCCCAATCAGATTCGATCGGCAGGGGCGCGGGGGGCTCGGAGTTCGGAGAGGAATCCGGCTCCTCGGAGTCACGGGCCATGCGGAGTGCGGGGCTGGAGTTCGGCTCTATCGCCTCTGAGATCGCAGCCCCTGAGGCAGCGTCCAACCGCTGATCCTCGATCGGCGCAGTAGGCTCCGAATCGATGGTCGGAACCGATGCGTGTGCGGCCTCCAAGGCGCTGTTCGGCGGCAGAGCTATATCATGCCCATCGAGACAGTGCAGCGCGCTTGGCCGTGGCTCGAATCCGTCAAAGATCAAGTCCCCACGGATGTCAGCAGTGTAGTTTAGGCTTCCAAACCTGACCTGATAGCCAGGGGCGTAGCTTTCGATCTGCTCAAGGTGGCCAAGCGAATTGGCCCGCAGTGCGAAGCCGCCGAAGACGAAGATCTGTCCGGGGAGAAAAGTCTCACCCTGGACTGCATCGTTGTTGATGATCGAAGGAGCCATCGGGCTTAAAAGCGACGACACAGAGGAACTCTCAATGAAAGCACCAATGTTGGTGTCAAAACCGGCGGATCTCAGGTAGGGGGTCCCGAACTGTGCGTCTAGGCCGGATGGTAACAGGAGGCAAGGAACACGATGTTTTACCCAGGTTCGGGCCCTCTTGATGGAGGTAAAACCCTACGTCCTGCTTGATTAATATTGATGATATGGGTAGTACAAGAGTAGATCTACCACGAGATCGAGGAGGCTAAACCCTAGAAGCTAGCCTATGGTATGATTGTTGTATGATGAAGTTGTCCTACGGACTAAAACCCTCCGGTTTATATAGACACCGGAGAGGGTTAGGGTTACACAAAGTCGGTTACAATGGTAGGTGATCTTGAATATCCGCATCGCCAAGGTTGCCTTCCACGCCAAGGAAAGTCCCATCCGAACACGGGACGAAGTCTTCAATCTATTATCTTCATAGTCCTGGAGTCCGGCTGAAGGTATAGTCCGGCTACCCGAACACCCCCTAATCCAGGACTCCCTCACCATCGCCGGCTCCCGAGGCCCGGTTCCGCCACCACCTGCCCGAGGGGTGCCGCCCTCACCGCGCCGCCCCGCTACCCATCTCCGGCGCCGACCACCGCCGCCAACCGCGCCGGCGACCGCCCGCCACTAGTAGAAAAAGGGTCAAATGTGAAGCACATTAGTGCCGGCTTGAATTTGAGCCGGCACTAATGTGTGCATTAGTGCCGGTTCCAACGGCTAGCCGGCCACTCTCATTAGTACCGGTTCGTGCCACGAACCGGTACTAAAGTGAGTGGTGGCAGGATGTTGTCAGTCCGGGGCCCCTCCAGCACCTTTAGTACCGGGTCGTATCACGAACCGGTACTAAAGGTCGTCCTACATAGACCCTTCGTCCACCCGAGCTCGCTCTATTATTCCCCTTTCCCCTCTCCTCTTTGTTCTCTTCCCTCTTCCTCTCAAGCTCATCACACATTTTGCCCAAAATTTGTCAAGATTTGAAGGCCCCCATCCATTCAAATGATCACAAAGGTTAGCAACTTTGTCCTTTCATCTCTCATCGCTAGATTAGCTCGTGCAATGCTTTATATAGTGATTGCTTTTTGAGTTTAGTAGTTTGGGAGGAATTATATATATGTGCTAGTATTTGATTTATATGCAATTTGAGGTAAAAAATAACACTTAGTTTGCATATGTAGGTGTGGTTTACTTAGTACCTTCTAAATCTCCGTCGTAACCACCGTCGATCGCTCGCAACGTCCCATCGCCGGCACCACCTTGTGGTGAGCCTCTTTTTCATGAAGTTTTATATAAAAAATTAATGTTTGTGTGATTTGGATATATAGTTACTCGATAATTATCTTACCCATACGTTGTTTGTTATACATAGTGCCATGGTTTTGATATCCGTCCCCGTCGGCCCTCGTCCGGGTTATGATTCAGATGTGGTATATTCTCTTTTAAAACTATTCATTGCATTTCATATTTATGACAAATTATGCCCATCAAGTTGACATAGATATTTGTATGTAGGAGGTAGTTGAACCAGAAATTCCAACCGACCCTATTGTCGAGAGGTTAAATTTAGTTGAAAGAGAAAACGAGGATTTGAAGGAAAAATTGAAAAGAATTGAGGGGGAGAAGATGGAATTGGAGTTGCATGTTGCCGATGTCGTCGATGATCACAATATTAAGATGGAGAAAATGCGCTTGAAGATTAGAAAGATTAGAAAATATGCCATTCATAGTGAGGCTTGGTATCATTATGCTGTTGGGTCAATTGTTACCTTAGTTGCGATCTTGATCGCATTTGTTGTTGCATTTAAATTCTTTAGCTAGAGAGTTATTTGTTTGTGGCATTTAAGTGTTCATGATCTTTATGTATGAACTTTATGTATTGTATTAATTTGGTGTTTTCGGTGTTGTGTATTGAAGATGAGCCGGCAATGGATGTACGATGACCGATGCTCTCCCGAGTTCATTAATGGCGGCGTACTTTTCTGCTTGCGGCTGAGGCAAACAAGCGGGCGGATGGTTTTATGCCTTGTCCATGTGCTGGCTGTAAGAATGGTCACAATTACTCTACGTCAAGAACCATTCACGTCCACCTGTTTGAGTCCGGTTTGATGCCCCACTATAATGTTTGGACCAAGCATGGAGAAAGAGGGGTTATGATGGAAGACAATGAAGAAGAAGAGGACGGCGACATCTATCCTGGCCATGGGTTCCCTGAATACGATGATACAACAATGAGGGAAGAAGCTGAGCTGGTAATGCGGGAAGAAGCTGAGCCGGCAATGCGGGAAGAAGCTGAAGAAGAGGCATCGGATGAGCCCGTTGATGATCTAGGTCGGGCCATTGCCAATGCAAAGAGAAACTGCACAAGTTATTTGGAGAAGAAGAAGTTGCAGCGCATGTTAGAGGATCACAAAAAATTGTTGTACCCGAATTGCGTAGGTGACAAGAAAAAGCTGGGCACCACACTGGAATTGCTACAATGGAAGGCAGAGAATGGTGTATCTGACAAGGGATTTGGATAGTTGCTGGTAATGATAAAGAATATACTTCCAAAGGACAACGAATTGCCCGAGAGTACATACGAAGCAAAGAAGGCTGTCTGCCCTCTAGGGTTAGAGGTGCAGAAGATACATGCATGCCCTAATGATTGCATCCTCTACCACGGTGAGTACGAGGATTTGAACGCTTTCCCAGTATGCGGTGCATTGCGCTATAAGATCAGCCGCGATGACCCTGGTGATGTCGAGGGCGAGTGCCCTAGGAAGAAGATTCCTGCCAAGGTGATGTGGTATGCTCCTATAATACCACGGTTGAAACATTTGTTCCAAAACAAAGAGCATGCCAAGGCGATGCGATGGCACAGAGAAGACACTAAGAAAGACGGAACGTTGAGAGTACCCGCTGACGGGTCGCAGTGGAGAAAAATCGAAGGAAGTACGAGAAGGAGTTTGCAGATGACGCAAGGAACGTATGGTTTGGTCTAAGCGCAGATGGCATTAATCCTTTTGGGGAGCAGAGCAGCAACCATAGCACCTGGCCTGTGACTCTATGTTTGTATAACCTTCCTCCTTGGTTGTGCATGAAGCGGAAGTTCATTATGATGCCAGTGCTCATCCAAGGCCCTAAGCAACCCGGAAACGACATTGATGTGTACCTAAGGCCATTAGTTGAAGAACTCTTACAACTGTGGAATGGAACAGGTGTACGTGCATGGGATGAGCACATGGGGGAAGAATTTGACCTAAAGGCGTTGCTGTTCGTGACCATCAATGATTAGCCTGCTCTCAGTAACCTTTCAGGACATACAAACAAGGGATACCGCGCATGCACACACTGTTTGGACGATACTGACAGTATATATTTGGCTAAGTGTAATAAGAATGTGTACCTGGGACATCATCGATTTCTTCCGAGCAGGCATCCCGTAAGAAAGAAAGGCAAGAATTTCAAAGGTGAGGCGGATCACCAGACGAAGCCTCGCCACTGTACTGGTGCTGATGTACATGATATGGTCAAGGATTTGAAGGTGGTCTTTGGAAAGGGTCCCGGTGGACAACCTATTGCGAATGACGCTGACGGACGCGCACCCATGTGGAAGAAGAAATTTATATTTTGGGACCTGCCCTATTGGAAAGACCTAGAGGTCCGCTCCGCAATCGACGTGATGCACGTGACGAAGAATCTTTGTGTGACCCTGCTTGGCTTTTTGGGCGTGTATGGGAAGACAAAAGATACACCTGAGGCATGGGAGGACCAGCAACGTATGCACGGAAAAGACGACATACATCAGGGTCATGCAAGCTACGCTCTTACCAAAGAAGAGAAGGAAATCTTCTTTGTATGCACGGAATGACAACAGTGGATCTCAACAATCTTGCGTATGCAGACGAACCATTCATCCTAGCCAATGATGTGGCACAGGTTTTCTATGTGAAGGACATGTCTACCAAGCCGAGAAAAAGAAAAGATAAGGAAGCGAATGCATCGTACGATGAGCCAAAGCGGCACATAGTTCTTTCTGGGAAGAGAAACATCGTGGGAGTGGATGACAAGACAGACATGTCAGGAGATTATGAAAAGTTTGATGAAATTGCTCCATTCACAGTGAATATTGACCCGAGCATCCAGTTAAATGATGAAGATTTTCCATGGCTACAGCGTAAAGGGACACACGCGAAGAAAAAGTTTCACACCCAAAGATCTGGGATGTGATCGGCTTCACTATCATCACTTTCTTCTATGTTTCACACCCAGGAGGGAATCTCTGTAATAGTTAGGGTAGCTAGTTATGTGTTTTGGCATTTGAAACGCGAAGAAATTTTATGTGCAAGCAAATTCTTTCATGCATTTACTGATTTTTTCAGCTAAATGACCCTGAAATTGAAAAGCATTTCAAATGAACTCAGAAAAGGTTGAAAGTTGGCATGGTATCATAATTTCACCCACATAGCATGTGCAAAAAAGTAGAGAGGGTTACCGCAAAAACTGGATGCACTTCGTATACAAAATGGACAATCTCTTTCGAAGTATCAGGGTTTCAGACGAAACTCATTCGTTACAAAGGCATTTCATTTTTTAAATAACCTAAGCATTACCAAATTGAATATAATGATAGAAGACACTAATATTAAACATAAGAAAAAAGAATCACTGAAAAATCTATTTTCAAAGTTAAGTTATTCACAAACTAATGATTCACACAAATTTCAAATATTTCAAAATTTAAACTATTCAAATTTGTAATCTACCGGCACTAACAGAAAGTTTGTAATTTTTTGTACCTAAAGCAAAAATATTCACAAAGAAACTCTAAATACAACAAAGAACAACTCAAAAATAAATAAAACAAAAATAAATAAAGAAAAAAAAGCCCACCTACTGCGCCACAGCGGCCTGCATACGACTAGAAACCCAACCTGTTATTGGGCCAGGATGCAGGCCCGCAAAGGCCCAGTAGGCCCATAGGGCAGCACAGAACATTTAGGCCCAGTAGGCCTGCTTTAGAGAGGAGCTCGAGGGAGCTACCACACTGGGGCTTATGAACCAGTGCGGACGCCCCTCGGCTAGCGAGGTGGGACTAAACATTTCACACCACACCTGCGCTAGCGCACCCCCTTTAGTACCGAGTGGTGGCTCAAACCGGTACTAAAGGGGGGGGGGTCTTTAGTACCGGTTGGAGCCATCACCCGGTACTAAAGGGGTGCCGTTCCCGCCGCTTGGCCTGGCCAAAACAGACCTTTAGTACCGGTTGGTGGCTCCAACTGGTACTAAAGGTTTTTCTATATAAGAAAACACTTCAAAAAATTTGTTAGTTTCTCATCTCTCCCTCTGCTTCTTTCTCCTCTGCCCCGTCGCCGACGCCCCTCGTCGCCGACCCCGTCGCCGTCGCCGTCCCCGTCCCCGTCGTCCCCGTCGCCGCGCCGTGCCCCGTCCTCCCGTCGTCCCCGCCCGGCCCGTCGCTGCCCCGTCCCCGTCGCCGTCTCCGTCTCCGTCCCCGTCCCCGTCACCGCCCCCCGTCGTCGCGCCTCGCCGGTGAGCTCCTGCCCCGGCCGCCATGTACCACACACACACACACAATTTTTCTGTTTTTTAGTTATAGAATTATTAGAAATGTTAGTTATATAGAAATGTTTTTTAGTTATAGAAATATTAGAAATTTTAGTTATATAGAAATGTTAGTTATATAGAAATATTAGAAATGTTAGTTATATAGAAATGTTAGTTATATTAGAAATGTTAGTTATATAGAAATGTTTTTTAGTTATAGAAATATTAGAAATGTTAGTTTTAGTTATAGAAATATTAGTTTTAGTTATAAAATTTAGAATTTGCATATATGAAATCACAATCCATCATTTAAAAAATGTTACTTTACTTTTGCGGCATATAGTATTTGTTGTCGACGATGCCCGACCCTCATCCTCGCCGTCGACCCGTTCGCGACGATGTGCTGCTTCAGAGGACTCATGTCCGGGATTGGGCTCCGCCGGGCTGGCATTGAGAGGTTCTACCTTCAGGGGCGCGACGCTTGGTGAGGAACCCGGCCCCGGGTCCCGTCGTCGACCCTCATCTCCTTTGGTGGCGTTCGCGTGGGCTACTTTCGGTGCGGAGGGAGCCGGCCCCGCCAGAGGTGGTACGTCGCCGTGTCATGGAGGAGGACGAGCACGTCCATCGCTACATGGCTGCTATGGACGTCAGGTTCTCCAATACCTGGCAGGTTCTTTGGGGAGATCACCTGAGCTATGATCCAGTGATGGTTCCTTCACTTTGGTTGTCCACCGCCTTGATTACTCTCTAGTATTTGATCTTTATTAGCTAGCTAGCTAGTGATGTATTCGATATATAATATTCGAGATGATTTATTTGAGATTATATATATTATTCGAGACGATGTATTCGAGATTATGTCTATTATTCGAGACGACGTATTCGAGATTATATTCGATGATGCTTATTATGTACTATGATTGATTCAGTTTTTCCTTATTAATTGATTGCATCCATGCATTGTAATTTGAATATATTTCTTTTGGATTAGTTAAACAAAACCTATGGCGGACAATACCAGCAGAGAGGGAGAAGAGGCCCTGTTCAATATCATACGCAATCCTCGCGGGCCAGATGATGACCAGAATGAAGAAGATTATGACGGCTCCGAATATCTAAACAACACCGGGGAGGGTGATATGATATTCGATCGCGACGACCGAATTGATGAAGTCATGAACTATGAACATGACGAAGAAAATGTTGATCTTGAAACAACAAAGACCGGCGAGGTATATATATTTATATAAGCAGGCATCTAGTGATCATCACATGTTTTAAATTACTTGAAGATATATTAACGAATCAATCTTTCTTCTTTCAGCCATCCGGATCGAGCAAATCTTCAGGCAACAGGAAACGAGGCCCGAACAAAAATTTGAAGGAGGGCGTAAAGTACAATATCGAGGCCATCAAACCTAATGGCGAACCATTAGCGCCTAAGAAGATTGCGGACAAGTTCATTCGTCAGTGCGGAGTTCTTGTGAAGGACCAACTCCCGATCTCCCTTCAAGAATGGAGAGAGCCAGCAAAGCCACGTCCAGGAGTTACTTTTGTCGACGACAGACAAAAACTTCTGCTTTGGGAAACGCTCATGGAACATTTCACCCTACCAGATCATTTCACAGATGCAGATGTGGAGAAAGTCAAGGATGCTGCTCTTAGGAAGATGGCGGTTGCATTCAACAACCACAAGAATCGTGAATGGGCCAAGTACATCAAGGGAGGAAGGAAGACTCCAGTATTCGAGGGAACACTAGAGAAGCAAAGTGCTCATTGGGACAATTTCATGAAATTCAAGGATTCGGAATTATCTAAGGAACGGTCGAGAATAAACAAGGCCAATGCCGCAAAAAAGGATAAGTTCCATAAGCTGTGGCCAGGTGGCTATGCGGTGGGAATGCCTAAGTGGGATAAGTCTGAGAAAGAGATGGAGGATGCAGGTGTCACTCCAGAAACATTGAGCTGGCCCCCCAGGTGCAGGACTTGGTTCTATGCGCATGGGGGGGAGTTGGACCCGAAGACAGGCAAAGTTTCGAAGAAGGCATGTCTGGACAGAGCCGAAGATAAGCTACTTGTTGCAATAGAAGAGGCTCGATCGGGGGTGTTCCAGCCCAACAGAGAGAACGACGAGCTTACGCGTGCCCTGGGAAATCCTGAACACCCGGGAAGAACACGAGGCATGGGCGCTATTCCGTGGTATGATGGTTTTTCGGACTGGAATGCCGACTACAGAACCCGTGCGAGGAAGAAGATTGCGGAGGAGAAGAAGAGGAAGATGGAGGAGGAGCAGAGGAAGCTTGACTATGAACGCCTTCAAGGCCTAGAATCAGCGCACGCGGACTTGGCAGTCAAATTCCAGCGGCAGCAGGAGCAGATCGACTCACTTAGCCAGCAAAGTGGGTCTCAGTAGCTGCAGCAGCTACCGGATGATCCAGCATTGGATAGCACCGTCCCATCCATGACGAGAAGCAGCGTGGGTTCCGCCCCGGGTGACACATTGCTGGATAGCTACCCAGTGGATGACATCATGGAGAACACTAACTGCGAGCTACATTTCAAAATGAAGAACATATCCATGAAGGTGGCGGATGCCCTTGCTTTTACAAATCCCCCCGAGGCAACCTTCCATTGCAACCCGATTCTAGCGGGCTATGCTCGTGTCTTGGTTGATGAGGTGGTGGACCAATATTCGGGGCTAGAGCTTGACATTTCTGGAGGTGACGATGAGCACACACTGGGAGAGGCCAACCATCGTATCATCCTATGGAGAAATGATTGCATCATCTTTCGAAGGCCACCGACACCGCGTCATCCGACTCCTCGTTGAAGTCCGCCACCGAGTCAGCAGACTCCCACTTCTCCAAGTCCACCAATGCGTCAGGCCACTCCTCCTCGAAGTCCGGCATAGCTTCAGGCCACTCCTCCTCCTCCAAGTCCGGCAAAGCTTCAGGCCACTCCTCCTCCAAGTTCGGCACAGCTTCAGGCTACTCCTCCTCCAAGTCCGGCACAACTTCAGGCCACTCCTCCTCCTCCAACTCAGCCACGTCAGCCGTCTTCGCCGCCTCAGCAATCACGGAAGAGAGCCACCTCAGCTATGGTGCGTAGCGGTACAAGTCGAGGTAGTACTGGAGGTACAGGCGGAGGCAAGCGATTTCAATATGGTCCAAGCCTCGCGCCTCTTCCACAGAGGCCTTACGACAAGTCCGAGGAGGAAAACATAGCCATATCAAAGGCCGAGGTGGAAGCCCATTTTGCACCGAAACCGCCACCGCCACCAAGGGAGAAAGTGCGTGAGGAAAAGATTGACCACTTCATTCGTATGGCTAGAGCACCAGCTCCCAAGCCTGTTGACACAGACTATGAGCTCCACATCAAGAAGTTAAATCGAGCACGTCTACAGAAAGAGGCGAGCTTGAGCTCGAGCAAATCAGCTGGCAAAAGGAGCGGTAAAACCATTCCCCAGCTGGGAGAACAGGCGGCGCAATCAATCCCCCAGCTTGTTGTGCCAACAACACATGAGAGTAGGCGCGCCCAATATTATTGTGGGCAAACTGTTAACGTTCCGGGCTGGGCGATGTGGTAATAACCGAGGAGCATATTGAGCAGGCTGAAACGCTCATGATCACTGTTGGACAACTCCTTGATATCGAGCCCATGTCTCCGATTAGAGAGGAGGAAATAAAACGGAAATATGTCCGGGGCCAACCTTTGGTCGAGCCAGATGAGGTCAAGAAGCTCCCAACGAGAATGTATGAATTGCATCAATGGTACATCGACATTACCAAGATTTCCAATCGAGATCCCCTCACGGTGAATGTCAAGAAGGATCATTACTACCATGAGAAAGCTATGTCCGTTGAGTATTCAGAACTATTTCAGCTATACAATCAAGACGCACTCGACAAATCTATCGTCAGTTGCTATTATCTGTAAGTGATTTCTTTCTGTAATTTAAGTCTCAAGCTAGCTGTAGTGATCATTTTGATCAATCATTACCTGTAATTATCCTCACTATATTCTTTTCTGTGGTATTATGCAGGATGAAGATTTATGAAATGAAAAAAGGTGGACGCTATGGCATTGGGTTCGTTGACCCAAATACCATTAATGAATACACATGGAAATTAGATCCATATTACGAAAAAGTGTAGAGGAAAGCATGCTAGAGTTCTTCAAGCGCCTCAAATACAATGAAGATATACTACTTCCTTACAACTTCGAGTGAGTCACACTGTCTTGTACTACAAATTCTGTTTTTGCCTACTAGCTAGCTACATGTTTTTGCTTACATATGCCCGCTTAATTAAGACACGCAGACGTGTGTGCATGCAGATTTCACTGGATCTTGTTAATCATTAAAGTTGATGAAGGAACAGTTGAAGTACTAGACTCACTACTTAAGAAACCAACTGACTACACCATCGTGAAGGGGATAGTCAACAGGTAATTTCAATCATTATTAACTATATCTCGGCCTATTTAATTAGTTCGTCATTTCCTGATAACAACTATTTAATAACCCATTTATTCATTTTCTTTGTCGGCGGGCAGGGCTTGGGCAGAGTTCATCAGGGCCACTCCAGGCCCATGGAAACAAAATCTGAAATGGTATCGACCCCAGGTAAGTAATTAAGTAGTACTAGCTAGCTGCCATCTCTTTAATTATCATGCTTGATTAATTATTATCTGATCAAATTCCATTCTCGTAAAGGCCCTGAAGCAGGCGCCGGGGAATAATCTGTGTGCATACTACATTTGCGAGAACATTCGCATGATGGCGTCCGAAAGGAGCAGATCTCAAAGACAGGAGTGGGTACGTTTGTCAGAACACTATTAACAATTTTTACATCATTATCAATATCTAGTCACACAACTAATACACATGCATATTGATCTCCTTCTTAACAGTTGAAAGAGGTGCGGGAGAAGCTCCTACCAGAGGACCGCACAGAAGCAATTCAAGAGGAAATAGCGGGATTTTTGCTCGAACAGGTCATAGATCCCAAAGGAGAATACTATTACCCGCTACTGCCCCCATGAACCACTTCCAATTGTTATCGTGCTCCGAAGGCACCAATTAGGCTAATGCCACTGGCTCCGAAGGCACCAATTAGGAGAAATTGTAGATAGCTAGCTAATTGTGTGTGTGTGTGTGTATATATATACACACACGTGTGTATATATGTGTGAATTAATTAATGGTGGTTGTGAGATATTCGATGATATATATATATTATGATCGGTTCTACTAGAAATTCTATTTATATACATGCATAACATGTACAACATGTAGTATCGTAAAATACCAGCAAACGAAAAAGAATTAAATGGAAAACACAAAATTAAATGAAAAAGAAATCATAAACCCAACCCCCAATCTTTTAATACCGGTTGGTGTCACCAACCGGTACTAAAGGGCTCCCTGCCCCCGAAGCTGGCTCGTGCCACGTGGTTGCCCTTTAGCACCGGTTCGTGCTGAACCGGTACTAAAGGGATGGGGCCTTTAGTGCCCACACTTTAGTGCCGGTTACCGAACCGGCACTAAAGGGCCTTACGAACCAGTGCTATTGCCCGGTTCTGCACTAGTGTGTGCCGCCGCCTCGGCTCGCCGCCTGCCATCGCCGTGCCGATGCCGCCTCCTCGCCGTCACTCCGGTCACCGCGCCCTGAGCTCCGGCCGGCGAGCCTCCCCTCGCGTCGGCAAGCTTCATCGACCCCGGCCACAGCGGCCATTATCTCTGGCGTCCGCGAACTCCGGCAGCTACAGTGTCCGGGCCGATCCGATCTGGATCCGGATGAACCCTAAGATTCGGTTGACTTTTTCCTCTCCTCCTTATATATTTTTGCATACTTCGTCAGCTCATAACTCTGCAACCGTTGCTCCGATTCATGCGTGTAGCATATCGAAATGTTCGTCTCGACGTACATCATTTCATCTCATTGCATCATTTTCATTTGAGCTCATCTTGATGCCTGAAATGCTGTTGGAAGAGGGCTATGTGATGATAGTTTCAGATCTGTTTTAGCAAATGCAGTTTTGTCATTTTTGCCATGATTAATGTCTGCATGCTATGATCCTGAGCTCTACATGTGTTTTGAAGAATGCCATGTTATCTTTACAGGGGTGTATGCCATGTATTTTTGTGATATTTGTGGTGACTAGCACAAGCATGCAAAGTAGCTTACTCAATGATGCTGATTTAAGGGACTTAGAATTTCACTAAGTCCTTGTCCTACTGTAATTTTTATGCCATATGTTCATGTTGTTTCTTAGTGATCCGTGCCTCTTTTGAGCATGATCAGTAAGGATGTTTTGTAGATATTGTGGTGCTTTATCCATCCATGTCTTTGTTTGAAATTATGGAGCACCCTAGCTTGAGTCAATCGAGCTCTACTTTTGCTATAAAATGTTCCTGGCAGATTGTTAACATGTTTAGCAATTTTGCTGAGCTTGTTGTTGTTGATCCATGCATACTATGTTGTTGTTCTTGCCATTTCTAGATTCTATGCCATGTCTACTTGCTGGGTGTATGCTTAGATTATCATGCCATGCTTTGTAGTGAGTGCATCGAGCTCGTAAACATGCCTACTCGTTATCTGTTTTGCCATGCTCCAGTTTTTCACTAAGTCTGAATCTGTTTATGTTTTTGCTATGTTCACATGCTTGCAATTGTATTTTTCGATCCCTTTTGGCTCATGGTCACTAAGGGACTTTTGTTTTATGCTTTGAGTAGCTTCATACCATGCCTTGCTTTGCCATGATATGTTCCTGTAGCATGTAGTTTTGATGCTCTAAAGATTGCTTCCTGATGATAAATTCCTGACTTGTTGTTTTCACTAAGTCTGAAACCTGTTATCTTTTGCACTTTTGACATGCTTGTTTGAGCCTGCTATTGATTGAATTAGCTGTAGCTCAGTGTTCATCTTTTGTCAAGAATCTTGAGTGGATCCCTGCCATGTATTTTGTTGCTATGTTTCAGTGCAGTAGCTTATTTATCTTGATGCATTTAGATGGCCTCATGTTGTTAATCGCAGACCGGTGCCATATTTGTTTTGCTTGCCATTTCCAAACCGTGCATCCGATTCCGGTGATCTTTATATCGATTTCGACCGAAATCAACTCACCTTTCCATTGGCACTCTTGGATTTCCAAGTTGAGGCCAGCTTCAATCATTACTTTCCAAATCATGCATATGCACCACATATCGCATCCCGCATATCATACCATGTTTGCATCATGTTGTTTGAGCTTTGCACATGGTTGATTGTGCTCCCTTTTGCTTGTTGTCTTGCTTTGGGTAGAGCCGGGAGACGAGTTCATGTTCGAGGACCCGTTGAGTACGTTTTCGAGGATCAAGCTTTTGTCTTCTCGGAGAACTTTGCAGGCAAGATGACCATACCCTCGAAATCACTTCCATCTTTGTTTGCTAGTTGCTCGCTCTTTTGCTATGCCTTTGCTACGATACCTACCACATGCTTTATCATGCCTCCCATATTGTTAAGCCAAGTCTCTAACCCACATTGTCCTAGCAAACCATTGTTTGGCTATGTTACCGCTTTACTCAGCCCTCTTATAGCGTTGTTAGTTGCAGGTGAAGATTGGAGTTTGTTCCTTGTTGGAACATGGATATTTTGTTGGGATATCACAATATCTCTTATTTAATTAATGCATCTATATACTTGGTAAAGGGTGGAAGGCTCGGCCTTATGCCTGGTGTTTTGTTCCACTCTTGCCGCCCTAGTTTCCGTCATATCGGTGTTATGTTCCCGGATTTTGCGTTCCTTACACGGTTGGGTTATAATGGGTACCCCTTGACAGTTCGCTTTGAATAAAACTCCTCCAGCAAGGCCCAACCTTGGTTTTACCATTCGCCTCACCACCACCTACTTTTCCCTTGGGAGTCGCGCTCCCGAGGGTCATCTTATTTTAACCCCCCGGGCCAGTGCTCCTCTGAGTGTTGGTCCGAATTGAGCTGCCTGCGGGGCCACCTCGGGGAAACTTGAGGGTTGGTTTTACTCGTAGCTAGTCTCATCTGAGTATGCCCTGAGAACGAGATATGTGCAGCTCCTATCGGGATTTGTCGGCACATTCGGGCGGCTTTGCTGGACTTGTTTTACCATTGTCGAGGATGTCTTGTAACCAGGATGCCGAGTCTGATCAGATTGTCTTGGGAGAAGGAATATCCTTCGTTGACCGTGAGAGCTTGTGATGGGCTAAGTTGGGACACCCCTGCAGGGATTAAACTTTCGAAAGTCGTGCTGGTGGTTATGGGCAGATGGGAATTTGTTAATGTCCAGTTGTTGAGAACCTGAAACTTAACTTAATTAAAATGCATCAACCGCGTATGTAACCCTGATGGTCTCTTCTCGGCGGGGTCTGGGAAGTGAACACGGTGTTGGAGTTATGTTTGGCGTAGTTTGTTCTAGGATCACTTCTTGATCATAGTTTCTCGAACGTGCTTTGCCTTCTCTTATCGCTCTCATTTGCGTATATTAGCCACCATATATGCTAGTGCTTGCTGCAGCTCCACCTCATACCTTTTACCCTACCTATAAGCTTAAATAGTCTTGATCGTGAGGGTGTGAAATTGCTCAGCCCCGTGACTCACAGATACTTCCAAAACCAGTTTGCAGGTGCTCGATGATACCGTGCAGGTGACGCACCAAGCTCAAGGAGGATCTCGATGGAGTTCATGTTCGTTATGTTGTTCCATTGCCGGTTGATCAGTAGTGGAGCCCAGTTGGGTCAATCGGGGATCTGTGTAGCATTTGCGGTAGTCTTCTTTTATTTTGGGTTCCGTAGTCGGACCTTGTGTGTATCTGGATGATGTAATGTTATATTCATGTATTGTGTGAAGTGGCGAGTGTAAGCCAACTATGTATCTCTTTCCATTATGTATTACATGGGTTGTTGTGAAGATTACCTCACTTGCGACATTGCTTTCAATGCGGTTATGCCTCTAAGTCGTGCTTCGACACGTGGGAGATATAGCCGCATCGAGGGCGTTACATTCGTCCCCGGTGGCAGGGGTCATGTGATGAAACAAACGAAAAACTAAATAATAACAATAATTGTATTAATAAAAAGCGTTGGCATCCATCATTAGGAAGATGGCGTGTCACTGTGAATCTTCTCTACCTGGAATAGGTGAAGATTCAAAGTAATGGTCCATCTTCATAACAAGATTGTAATGAAGACCGAAGACTATCCGACTATTTAAACCGGTCATGTTGCTTGTTGACAACCCACAAGTATAGGGGATCGCAACCGTTTTCGAGGGTAGAGTATTTAACCCAAATTTATAGATTCGACACAAGGGGAGCCAAAGAATATTTGCAAGTATTAGCAGTTGAGTTGTCAACTCAAACACACCTGGAGTTTAAATATCTGCAGCAAGGTGATCAGCAGCACAGTAATATGATAGTTTTGATAGTAGTAGTAACAACAATAGTAACAGTAACAACGATAGCTATGATTTTGTAGTAGCTGTAACAGTAATAGTAGCAGTAGTAACATAGCAAGAACAACATGTAGGAAATTCGTTGGCATTGGATCGGTGGATTCGCTGGATGATATTCTAGGGTGATACAAAACTAGCTCCAGTTCGTAAATATAACATAGGCATGTATTCCATAAAGAGCCATACGTGCTTATGGAAAGAACTTGTATGGCATCTTTTGCCCTACCCACCCGTGGCAGCGGGGTCCATAAGGAAACTAAGGGATATTAAGGCCTCCTTTTAATAGAGAACCGGAACAAAGCATTAACACATAGTGAATACATGAACTTCTCAAACTACGGTCATGACCGGAAACTATCCCAATTACTGTCACACTAGGGTTTACGCATCATAACACGTAATAGGTGAAGATGACTTGCAAGATTGAATCTGGAACAAAGATATAATGGTGAAAACATAAACGGTTCAGATATGAAATCATGGCACCCGGGCCCAAAGTGTCAAGCATTAAGGATGGAAAAGTCATAACAACATCAATCTCAGAACATAATGGATACTAGGGATCAAACACTAACAAAACTAACTCGATTACATGATGAATCTCACCCAACTCCTTGATACGTCCATTTTGCATCATGCTTTTATATCAATATTTATTGCATTAAGGGCTGTTATTACACATTATGTCACAATAATTATGCCTTTTCTCTCTTATTTTACAAGGTTTACATGAAGAGGGGGAATGCCAGCAGCTGGAATTCTGGGCTGGAAAAGGAGCAAATATTAGAGACCTATTCTGCACATCTCCAAAAGTCCTGAAACTCCACAGGAATTATTTTCAGAATATATAAAAAATATTGGGCGAAAGAAGTACCAGAGGGGGGGCACCCACCGTCCACGAGGGTGGGGGGCGCGCCCTACCCCCTGGGCGCGCCCCCTGCCTCGTGGGCCCCCATGGTGGCCCTCTGATGCCCACATTTGGCTATATGGAGTCTTTCGTCGAGGAAAAAATCACAAGCAAGCTCACGGGACGAAACTCCGCCGCCATGAGGCGGAACCTTGGCGGAACCAATCTAGGGCTCAGGCGAAGCTGTTCTGCCGGGGAAACTTCCTTCCGGGAGGGGGAAATCATCACCATCGTCATCACCAACGATCCTCTCATCAAGAGGGGTCAATCTCCATCAACATCTTCACCAGCACCATCTCATCTCAAACCCTAGTTCATCTCTTGTATCCAATCTTTGTATCCAAATCTCAGATTGGTACCTGTGGGTTGGTAGTAGTGTTGATTACTCCTTGTA
This sequence comes from Triticum urartu, assembly GCF_003073215.2. Classification (NCBI taxonomy): domain Eukaryota; kingdom Viridiplantae; phylum Streptophyta; class Magnoliopsida; order Poales; family Poaceae; genus Triticum; species Triticum urartu. Next base: position 604,049,107 of record NC_053028.1, read on the forward strand.
GTTGATGCTAGTTGGTTTACTTGGTGGAAGATCATATGTTCAGATCCATTATGCATATTAATACCCCTCTGATTATGAAAATGAATATGATTTGTGAGTAGTTACATTTGTTCCTGAGGACATGGGAGAAGTCTTGCTATAAGTAGTCATATGAATTTGGTATTCATTCGATATTTTGATGAGATGTATGTTGTCCTTCCTCTAGTGGTGTCATGTGAACGTCGACTACATGCCACTTCACCATTGTTTGGGCCTAGAGGAAGGCATTGGGAAGTAATAAGTAGATGATGGGTTGCTAGAGTGACAGAAGCTTAAACCCTAGTTTATGCGTTGCTTTGTAAGGGGCTGTTTTGGATCCATATGTTTCATGCTATGTGTTGGGGATATTACTACCAGTTGAGACCCGCCCAGGAGGGGTCGGGTCAGCTTCAATGGCGGTTACGCAAGAAGCTCAGTAAAAATCCAAGTCTATAGTTTATTAAGTCTTATAGAAGGCCCAAAGGCCTGGGACCGGCTTGAGGCCCGATATTGCAAGTAAACCGCCACATGTAAGGAAATACTCGTACAGAAAGACATGTAAAGAAAGTCACCGAGCCGGACAAGATTATGAGCCGGCCGGGACTCTGTAGGCCAACTGGCGTCAACCCGTGTATATAAGGGGACGACCCGGTGGCAGTTTAGGGCAAGAAACAACCAAGTCAATAACCAAGCCGGCGAGTTGAGCCTCTTGGAAGTCGAAACCTCAGCAATACCAATCCAAACTAGACGTAGGCTTTTACCTTCATCGTAAGGGGCCAAACTAGTATAAAACTCTCTCGTGTCCTTTGTCCCGATTAACCCCTTCAAGCTTCCTAGTGCGATGGCCCTACGACTAAGTCCTTGCTCTAGGACATCTGCCGTGTCAATTCCACGACAGTTGGCACCCACCGTGGGGCCAGCGCACGGTGGATTTGAGTTCTTGAAGGGCAACTTCGAAGGGCTCAAGGGATACGCTGTGGGCCGGATGACCAAGAGTCGTCGCGGCAAGATCTACATCGACGACGAAGGCTGGGGCCCCGAGGCCAGCTCAATCGAGTACGGGTACCGGGTCCCCTTCGGCGGAATTCACATCTTCATCGGCCGGATTGGCGAGTCAGGACCTGAGCCGGATGTCTACACCGACCTCATCGAAACGGCTCAGCGCGCTGGGTCCACCCTGTTGGGGATTGTAGCAGAAATTTAAAATTTTCTACGCATCACCAAGATCAAACTATGGAGTAATCTAGCAACGAGGGGAAGGGGAGGGCATCTACATACCCTTATAGATCGCTAAGTGGAAGCGTTGCAAGAACGCGGTTGGTGGAGTCGTACACACAGCGATTCAGATCACGGTCGATTCCGATCTAAGCGCCGAACAACGACGCCTCCGCGTTCAACACACGTACAACCCGGTGACGTCTCCCGCGCCTTGATCCAGCAAGGAGAGAGGGAGAGGTTGGGGAAGACTCCGTCCAGTAGCAGCATGAAGGTGTGGTGGTGGTGGAGGAGCGCGGGACTCCAGCAGGGCTTCGCCAAGCACTACGAGAGACGAGGAGGGAGAGAGGTAGGGCTGCGCCAAGAGGGAGATCAAATCATGTGTTGGGCAGCCCCCAATACCTCAAGTATATATAGGGGGAGGGGAGGGGCTGCGCCCCCTTCTAGGGTTCCCTCCCTAGGGGGGCGGCAGCCCTAGATGCCATCTAGGGTGGTGGCCAAAGGGAAGAGGAGAGGGGGGCGCCCTAGGGTGGGCCTTAAGGCCCATCTGGACCTAGGGTTTGCCCCCTTCCCACTCTCCATGCGCCTTGGGCCTTGGTGGGGGGCGGCACCAGCCCACCTGGGGCTGGCCCCCTCCCACACTTGGCCCATGCAGCCTTCTGGGGATGGTGGCCCCACCTGGTGGACCCCCGGGACCCTCCTGGTGGTCCCGGTACGTTACCGATAGCACCCAAAACTTTTCTGGTGACCAAAACGGGACTTCCCATATATAAATATTTACCTCGGGACCATTCTGGAACTCCTCATGACGTCCGGGATCTCATCCGGGACTCCGAACAACATTCAATAACCGCATACATACTTTCCCTATAACCCTAGCGTCATCGAACCTTAAGTGTGTAGACCCTACGGGCTCAGGAATAATGCAGACATGACCGAGACATCTCTCTGGTCAATAACCAACAGCGGGATCTGGATACCCATGTTGGCTCCCACATGTTCCATGATGATCTCATCGGATGAACCACGATGTCAAGGATTCAGTCAATCCCGTATACAATTCCCTTTGTCTACTGGTATAGTACTTGCCCGAGATTCGATCGTCGGTATCCCTATACCTTGTTCAATCTTGTTACCGGCAAGTCTCTTTACTCGTTCCGTAACACATCATCCCGTGATCAACTCCTTGGTCACATTGTGCACATTTTGATGATGTCCTACCGAGTGGGCCCAGAGATACCTCTCCGTTTACACGGAGTGACAAATCCCAGTCTCGATTCGTGCCAACCCAACAGACACTTTCGGAGATACCCGCAGTGCACCTTTATAGCCACCCAGTCACATTGTGACATTTGGTACACGATCTCATGGTCTAAGGAAATGATACTTGACATTAGAAAAGCTTTAGCATACGAACTACACGATCTTGTGCTAGGCTTAGGATTGAGTCTTGTCCATCACATCATTCTTCTAATGATGTGATCCCGTTATCAATGACATCCAATGTCCATGATCAGGAAACCATGACCATCTATTGATCAATGAGCTAGTCAACTAGAGGCTTACTAGGGACATGCTGTGGTCTATGTATTCACACATGTATTACGGTTTCTGGATAATACAATTATAGCATGAACAATAGACAATTATCATGAACAAGGAAATACAATAATAACCATTTTATTATTGCCTCTAGGGCATATTTCCAGCAGTCTCCCAGTTGCACTAGAGTCAATAATCTAGTTCACATCACTATGTGATTGTAATGAATCCAACACCCATGGGGTTTGTTCATATCTTGCTTGTGAGAGAGGTTTATTAGTCAATGAGTCTGAACCTTTCAGATCCATGTGTGCTTTACAAATCTCTATGTCATCTTGTAGATGCAGCTACCACATGCTACTTGGAGCTATTCCAAATAACTGTTCTACTATACGAATCTGGTTTACTACTTAAAGTCATCCAGATTAGTGTCAAAGTTGGCATCGACGTAACCCTTTACAACGAACTCTTTTACCACCTCCATAATCGAGAAAATTCCTTAGTCCACTAGTTACTAAGGATAAGTTCGACCGCTGTCGTGTGATCCATTCCTGGATCACTCTTGTACCCCTTGACTGACTCATGGCAAGGCACACTTCAGGTGCGGTACACAGCATAGCATACTGTAGAGCCTACGTCTAAAGCATAGGGGACGCCCTTCGTCCTTTCTCTCTCTTCTGCCGTGGTCAGGTCTTGAGTCTTACTCTATATTCACACCTTGTAACACAGCTAAGAACTCCTTCTTTGCTGATCTATTTTGAACTCCTTCAAAATCTTGTCACGGTATTTATTCATTCGAAAGTACTATTAAGCGCTTTGATATATCCTTATAGATCTTGATGCTCAATGTTCAAGTAGCTTAATCCAGGTTTTCCATTGAAAAACACTTTTCAAATAACCCTGTATGCTTTCCAGAAATTCTACATCATTTTTGATCAACAATATGTTAACAACATATACTCATCAAAAATTCTATAGTGCTCCCACTCACTTCTTTGGAAATACAAGTTTCTCATAAACTTTGTATAAACCCAAAATCTTTGATCATCTCATCAAAGCGTACATCCCAATTCTGAGATGCTTACTCCAGTCCTTAGAAGGATTGCTGGAGCTTTGCATACTTGTTAGCATCTTTCAGGATTGACAAAACCTTCTGGTTGTATCACATACAACCTTTCCTCAAGAAAAACGTCGAGGAAACAATGTTTTGACATCCTATCTGCAAGATTTCATAAATAATGCAGTAACTGCTAACATAATTCCAACAGACTCTTAGCATCGCTAGGAGTGAGAAAGTCTCATCGTAGTCAACTCCTTTAAACTTGTTGGAAAACATCTTAACGACAAGTCGAGCTTTCTTAATGGTGACACTTACCATCATTGTCCGTCTTCCTTTTAAAATCCATCTGCACCCAACAGCCTTATGACCATCAAGTAGTTCTTCCAAAGTCTATACTTTGTTTTTATACATGGATCCTCTCTCGGATTTTATGGCCTCGAGCCATTCGTCGAAATCCGGGCCCACCATCGCTTCTCCATAGCTCGTAGGTTCATTGTTGTCTAGCAACATGACTTCCAAGACAGGATTACGTACCACTCTGAAGTAGTATGCATCCTTGTCGACCTATGAGGTTTGGTAGTGACTTGATCCGAAGTTTCATGATCACTATCATAAGCTTCCACTTCAATTGGTGTAGGTGCCACAGGAACAACTTCCTGTGCCCTGCTACATACTAGTTGAAGTGACGGTTCAATAACCTCATCAAGTCTCCATCATCCTCCCACTCAGTTCTTTCGAGAGAAACTTTTCCTCGAGAAAGGACCCGTTTCTAGAAACAATCATGTTTGCTTCTGGATCTGAAATAGGAGGTATACCCAACTGTTTTGGGTATTCTATGAAGATGCATTTATCCGCTTTGTTTTCGAGCTTATCAGCCTGAAACTTTTTCACATAAGCGTCGCAGCCCCAAAATTTTAAGAAACGACAGCTCAGGTTTCTCTAAACCATAGTTCATACAGTGTCGTCTCAACGGAATTGTGTGGTGTCCTATTTAAAGTGAATGCGGTTGTCTCTAATGCCTAACCCATAAACGATAGTGGTAATTCGATAAGAGACATCATGGTATGCACCATATCCAATAGAGTGCAGTTATGATGTTTGGACACACCATCACACTATGGTGTTCTAGGCGGTATTAGTTGTGAAACAATTTCCACAATGTCTTAATTGTGTGCCAAACTCGTAACTCAGATATTCATCTCTATGATCATATCATAGACATTTTATCATCTTGTCACGACAATCTTCAACTTCACTCTGAAATTACTTGAACCTTTCGATAATTCATACTTGTGTTTCATCAAGTAAATATACTCAGCATCTACTCAAATCATCTGTGAAGTAAGAACATAACGATATCCACTTCGTGCCTCAGCACTCATTGGACTGCACACATCAAAATGTATTACTTCCAACAAGTTGCTTTCTTGTTCCATCTTACTGAAAACGAGGTCTTTCAGTCATCTTGCCCATGTGGTATGATTTGCATGTCTCAAGTGATTCAAAATCAAGTGAGTCCAAACGATCCATCTGTATGGAGTTTCTTCATGCATATCTACCAATAGACATGGTTCGCATGTCTCAATCTTTTCAAAAACGAGTGAGTCCAAAGATCCATCAACATGGAGCTTCTTCATGCGTTTTATACCAACATGACTCAAATGGCAGTGCCACAAGTACGTGGTACTATCATTACTATCTTATATCTTTTGGCATGAACATGTGTATCACTACGATCGAGATTCAATAAACCATTCATTTTAGGTGCAAGACCATTGAAGGTATTATTCAAATAAACAGAGTAATCATTATTCTCCTTAAATGAATAACCATGTGGCGATAAACATAATCCAATCATGTCTATGCTCAATGCAAACACCAAATAACAATTATTTCGGTTTAACACCAATCCCGATGGTAGAGGAAGCGTGCGATGTTTGATCACATCAACCTTGGAAACACTTCCAACACATATCGTCATCTCACCTTTAGCTAGTCTCCACAGCCTTTTATTTTGAGTTACTAACACTTAGCAACCGAACCGGTATTTATTACCCTGGTGCTACTAGGAGTACTAGTAAAGTACACAATAATATGATGTATATCCAAAATACTTCTGTCGACCTTGCCAGCCTTCTCATCTACCAAGTATCTAGGGTAGTTCTGCTTTAGTGACCATTCCCCTCATTATAGAAGCACTTAGTCTCAGGTTTGGTTCAACCTTGGGTTTCTTCACTAGAGTAGCAACTGATTTGCCGTCTCATGAAGTATCCCTTCTTTCCCTTGCCCTTCTTGAAACTAGTGGTTTAACCATCAACAATTGATGCTCCTACTTGATTTCTACTTTCGCGGTGTCAAACATTGCGAGTTGCTCAAGGATCATCATGTCTATCCCTGATATGTTATAGTTCATCACGAAGCTCCAATAGCTTGGTGGCAGTGACTATGGAGAACCATCACTATCTCATCTAGAAGATTAACTCCCACTCGATTCAAGCGATTGCAGTACTCAGACAATCTGAGCACATGCTCAACGATTGAGTTTTTCTCCCTTAGTTTGCAGGCTTAAGAAAACTTGTCAGAGGTCTCATACCTCTTGATGTGGGCACTAGTCTGAAATTCCAATTTCAGTCTTTGGAACATCTCATATGTTCTGCGACGTTTCAAAAACGTCTTTGGTGCCACAATTCTAAGCCGTTAGTATTACATACTGAACTATCACGTAGTCATCAAAACATGTATGTCAGATGTTTCCCAACATCTACAGACGATGCTCGAGGTTCAACACACTGAGCGGTGCATTAAGGACATAACCCTTCTGTGCAGCAATGAGGACAATCCTCAGTTCACGGACCCAGTCCGCATAATTGCTACTGTCAACTGTCAACTAAATTTTCTCTAGGAACATATCTAAAACAGTAGAACCAAAGCGTGAGCTATGACATAATTTGCAAAGACCTTTTGACTATGTTCATGATAATTAAGTTCATCTAATCAAATTATTCATTGAACTCCCACTTAGATAGACATCCCTCTAGTCATCTAAGTGATACATGATCCGAGTCAACTAGGCCGTGTCCGATCATCACGTGAGATGGACTAGTCATCATCGGTGAACATCTTCATGTTGATCATATCCACTATACGACTCATGTTCGACCTTTCGGTCTTCCGTGTTCCGAGGCCATGTCTGTACATGCTAGGCTCGTCAAGTTAACCTAAGTGTATTGCGTGTGTAAATCTGGCTTACACCCGTTGTATGCGAATGTTAGAACCTATCACACCTGATCATCACGTGGTGCTTCGGAACAATGGACCTTAGCAATGGTGCACAGTTAGGGGGAACACTTTCTTGACATTATTGCGAGGGATCATCTTATTTATGCTACCGTCGTTCTAAGCAAATAAGATGTAAACATGACAAACATCACATGCAAATCATAAAGTGACATGATATGGCCAATATCATCTTGCGCCTTTGATCTCCATCTTCGAGGCGCGGCATGAACACCATCGTCACCGGCATGACACCATGATCTCCATCATCATGATCTCCATCATCGTGTCTTCATGAAGTTGCCTCGCCAACTATTACTTCTACTACTCTGGCTAACGGTTAGCAATAAAGTAAAGTAATTACATGGCGTCTTCATTGACACGCAGGTCATAAATAAATTAAGACAACTCCTATGGCTCCTGCCGGTTGTCATACTCATCGACATGCATGTCGTGATTCCTATTACAAGAACATGATCAATCTCATACATCACATACATCATTCATCACATCCTTTTGGCCATATCACATCACATAGCATACCCTGCAAAAACAAGTTAGACGTCCTCTAATTGTTGTTGCATGTTTTACGTGGCTGCTATGGGTTTCTAGCAAGAACGTTTCTTACCTATGCAAAACCACAACGGTGATATGCCAATTGCATTTACCCTTCATAAGGACCCTTTTCATCGAATCCGATCCGACTAAAGTGGGAGAGACAGACACCCGCTAGCCACCTTATGCATCATGTGCATGTCAGTCGGTGGAACCTGTCTCACGTAAGAGTACGTGTAAGGTTGGTCCGGGCCGCTTCATCCCACAATGCCGCCGAATCAAGATAAGACTAGTAACGACAAGCAAATTGAACAAATCATCACCCACAACTACTTTGTGTTCTACTCGTGCATAGAGTCTACGCATAGACCTAGCTCATGATGCCACTGTTGGGGATCGTAGCAGAAATTTAAAATTTTCTACCATCACCAAGATCAATCTATGGAGTAATCTAGCAACGAGGGGAAGGGGAGTGCATCTACATACCCGTGTAGATCGCTAAGCGGAAGCGTTGCAAGAACGCGGTTGGTGGAGTCGTACACGCAGCGATTCAGATCGCAGTCGATTTCGATCTAAGCGTCGAACAACGGCGCCTCCGCGTCCAACACACGTACAGCCCGGTGACGTCTCCCGCGCCTTGATCCAGCAAGGAGAGAGGGAGAGGTTGAGGAAGACTCCGTCCAACAGCAGCACGACGGCGTGGTGGTGGTGGAGGAGCGCGGGACTCTAGCAGGGCTTCGCCAAGCACTATGAGAGACAAGGAGGGAGAGAGGTAGGGCTGCGCCAAGAGGGAGATCAAATCATGTGTTGGGCAGCCCCCAATACCTCAAGTATATATAGGGGGAGGGGAGGGGCTGCGCCCCCTTCTAGGGTTCCCTCCCTAGGGGGGCGGCAGCCCTAGATGCCATCTTGGGTGGCGGCCAAAGGGGAGAGGAGAGGGGGCGCCCTAGGGTGGGCCTTAAGGCCCATCTGGACCTAGGGTTTGCCCCCTTCCCACTCTCCATGCGCCTTGGGCCTTGGTGCACTACAAAAAAATACATTTCCGTGATGATACGTGTTTGTCATAGTAGGTCACTTTTTTGTCATGCATGTACATCCATGACAAATTTATGACAGAATCAAGATAGTCTGTGCTGTCGTAGAAGTGTTCCATGACATTACCAAAATTATCATCACAGAAGTGTCCACTTCCATGATGATAAATCGCGCGTCACAGAAGTGCTTTCGTCCAGGGTGACCGACACGTGGCATCCACCGTAATGGAACGCCGTTAAGCTATCGGGTCGGGTTTTGGATCTGATAACCCGTTAACAACCCCGACCAATGGGAAATTTCCACGTGTAAAATTCTTATTGGCCGGACGAAACACGTGTCAGCTCGTCAGTGGGTCAGATAGGCGCCTATGATATGTCGACACGTGGACGGCCCAACAAGTTTAAATGGGCTGGCCCAACTGAAGGCCCACAAGATTTTGCGGACCATAATGGGCTGGCCCAGCTAAAGGCCCACGAGATTTTGCGGACCGTAATGGGCTGGCCCAGCTAAAGGCCCACAAGATTTTGCGGGCCATAATGGGCCGGCCCAGGTAAAGGCCCACAAGATTTTTGTGTGCCATAATGGGCCGGCCCAGGTAAAGCCCACAAGATTCTTGCGGGTCATAATGGGCCGGCCCAGCTAAAGGCCCACGAGATTTCGCCGACATTAATGGGCCGACCCAGCTATAGGCCCACAAGATTTTGAGGACCCTAGTAGGCCGGCCCATTAACTGGCTGCCATGTTTTGGGCCAAATGCCGGCCCATATTTGATCCGGTCCATTAATGGCCTGCCACGCTCCGGGCCTAACAGTGGCCCATATGAGATCCGGCCCGTTAAAAGCCTACCATGTTCTGGGCCAAATTACGGCCCAGATCAGGTCCTGCCCTTTAAGAGGCTTTGGGCTCAATTATGGCCCATATGAGATTCGGCCCGTCAACTGGACACTATGCTTTTGGGCCCACTTGCTAAAGGCCCACTTAGTAATTCGGCCTGATATTAGTTTTGGCCTATTAAGGGCCCGTTTAACATTTCGGCCCTATATTAATTTTGGCCTGTTAAAAGCCAGTCATATAGTTGGGCCTAACTACGGCCCTGTTTGCATCCGGCCTGCTCGCAACCGATATCTGATTGGGCAAAACAAGGACCGAGACAATTTTGGCCTGTTAAAAGCCCGTGATTTGATTCGCACAATCATGGGCCGGGGTTCATTTCATGCTGCTTCGTAACTAGTATGAATTAAGAACAAAGCTACTCTATACAATAAAGAAATTATGGCATAGTAACTTAGAATAAACCTACACTATACAATAAAGGGTTTAAGGTATATTACATCCACTGGGCATCGAAGTTCACCACCAATGATCATAAAGCGCAACGTAGAAGCAGATTACAAAAACTTGGCACCATTGCAGCATAACAAAATAATACTTAACCGAGACCACTTCCAAGATAGTTCAAGAAAGGTTAACCTTGCGGGGGAACTGCTGCGCAAGCTGCTGAGCAAGGCTATGAGACCGGCCTAGCATGTCGGTCATAGCTTCCAGGTGTAGCTGTTTAGCGATGAGGTTCTCATTGGTGTTCTCCGCAATCTTTCTTAGAGATAGGACTTCAAGTCGAAGTTGAGTTGCAGAATGCCTTTCTGCTAGAACTTGGGACTGAAGAAGTCGAACTAATTCAGACAACGAATTCTGTGAGCTTGTCTGACTGTTAGTGTCAAGTAACTTGAACACTGCATCAAGACAAGACTTTGGGGTTGTCTCGCTATCTTCAAGATGTTTTGCCTTCTTCGCTGCAATATATGTTGGGTTTGTCTCACAGCCTTCAGCAGACTTGTGCATGCCATCCGGCATATCACCCTGAAACAAAGCAGAGAGATGACAGGTTTTCCACGTGTATAAACAAAGATGATAACTGTTGTCAATTCTATCCAATTTCAAATTAGAAAATAAAGAGTATCTTCAAAATATCAATAGCATAATTTGGCATTGTTCATAATGCGGGGAGCTTCACCACACTACTAGATTACCATGTCAACACAACAAGCATAGATGAAGGGCAAAGAAAATCATTATATCTATTTTGGATAATGTGCATGGCATGTTGTTCATATCATCAGCCACATCAGTAAGATAAAACAAGAGATGACAAGGTGCAAACATGGGCTGCTTCACCACACACTGGATTATAGATCCACAAAAACAAGCATACATATAGGGAGTATTAAGTAATGTGCATGGTATGAATAAGGAATTTGGTTTTACAAGTAAAACTTAGAACTTACGGTTCTTACGAACATGCATTTTGGTAGAAACATCAAACTAAACAGCAGTAAACGATAGGGAGTATGAGCAAATTAAACAACAGTTGAGGATAAAGGCTTTAGAAGGACTGACTTACATTAATAGTTAACACCGGCTTTATAATGCCCTTTTCCATGTCAAGGGAAGGATAAATCAAGAATTTCAGCACATAATCTTCTTCATAAGCATTGCCTGTACTCAACATTTTGTAGAGAGTAATTATAGATATGATAATACTGGAAGGGGTAGAGGATAATGAAGATAAGATGCAGATTGATGCTACATAATCAACTACCAATTCCTGGAAGTACAAGCGTTACAGGACAAAATGTACTGTGAGCAATGGGCTACACTTCTGCACTGGCATTGTCTGTGTATTCTACTTGTTGGTAAGATTAAATATAGATCTGATCTTTTTTAGTAAATGGTGGGCGAGGGAGATAAGATGCAGAATGCTACAAAATGAACCAATCCCTCTTCCCATAATACAAGAGTGTTTTGAACACTGGTGTACTGTACAAAATGTTCTTATATTATGGGACAGAAGGAGTAGCTGTTAATGTAAGTACAGTGATAGACCACGTTCAGTCCTTACAAGAGGACTGCAGAGCTAAACCTTTTCAAAAGCATTGGGTTGATTCTAAATTTATGTAAGAGTCCATACGGATCTTATAATGTCCACCAAATGGACGATTACGAGGCTAACATGTGCAGTGATGCTACATAATCAAACAGCTATGAATGTAAATATGGTCATACAGGGCAAGAGGTACTCACAAGAGCAATGCAGTGTGTAGTATAGTTGCGAGATTCTGTGGTCCCTTGAGAACGAATGCTCTTCTGCTAACAGTTTTCGTACAAGTGAGACATTAAGGAAAATGCAGAAATGTAGTTCAAATTGTGATGTGATATCATAGATAGTACCTTACACTGTAGCCGAGACCAATGTGTAAGAAGATAATTCCAGTCACCGTCAGATAAATGTAGCACCGGAGACTTTACAGAAATTTCGTACAGAGGCTTGCCATCGAAGTGCGCTTGCCTCAGGTAGGAACGATACTTCATCAATGAGTGCTTGAAAAGCGCAACCAACCCTTGCTCGTCATCACAATCGAGTTTGCGCCTCGCCTATTTAAAAGAATTAAATCTTGTGTCTTCTGTCAGCAGAAACATATGCAGTAATGACCATGAATAACATTAGTACATTACTTACGCGTAAGTTGCAGAGGAAGACTGGAAATTGTTCTGTGTCTGCGGTATAATCTTTCCATGATGGAAAGATGCGCACAGAGTTCCTGTCAACAACATAAGCTTCGTCTTCTAAACTGGGAAGAAATTGAACAGGGGTCCTATTTGCTGCAATTGGGGCTCTCTTTGGTTCGAAAAGGATTTGGCAACTGGATTTGGTGTACTCTTTGCTGGAATGGGGGTTTTGCGTCATACAGCTGGTGCTATGTCAACTGGCATAATCATACTATTTGCTGCAGTTGGGCTCTGCTGAGTTGGGGCATCAGAAATGACCAATGTAGTAGGGCTAGAGTCTGCTAGAGTTGGGGTATGTGTGGGTCAGGTGATATTGCAACTACACCTAATGGGCTATTTGATTTATCAGGTTCCACTACCTTTTCCAAATACTTTGCTTGTGCTCCTCGACGATCAGCAATCGCCCTCTTCCTTTTGAACATCTGATACACAAGAACAACATTTGAATGGATAAATATGGTATGATGATAGATGGAATATGTACTGAAAATGGATAGGCAGGGCGTATTCACATACACGATGTGTAAACTAAGCTAATGGCAGTTCAACAAAGTAGAAGCGATGCAAAGCATCGGTTGCAAGATATGTGCGAGCAATGTAACCTTGGAAAGTTAGAGAAAGTACCTTGATGGGTGAATAAGATAGGGCATCTTCCTCTGACTCCTCCACTAGGGAGCTACATTGACTTAGGTCTCCCTCTAGCTCAGAATCACTGTTAGGATCATATTCTGAGCATGAATCTGTAGGTGGAGAGTGTTTGCATTGCATTGCATCCAGACTTGATTTCAGTCCCTTAATGCCAAGTTTGACAGCCATGGCATTGTTCTGCTTTATTCTTTTCATGCGCGCAAGCTCATAGTCATTATGATGCTGTTCAGAATCTAAGATTCATGAAAACATAAAAAGTAGTCAGATTATCTATGGAATGCATTGCGGTTTCAACTCGGAGAGTGTCTCCCTATAAACCCCTGCATATGCAAAGTTCACCTCCCCAAGCGTGCTGACCAGACCACACACAGAGATACACACCCGAGCGGCGAACATGCATTTTCGAAACTAATTTAGGAACATTTAGCTGACCAATTAAACAACTCTGTTTTAATAATATCAGATTCGTATTTGAACAACTAAGCTTGTTTAGCTTGATGGGTGGAGCAGTGTTATTATGAAACGAAGCACGTATTCTGATCGTATAGTGATCATAAAAGGGGGAAACTCTAAGCATATATTTTTTTAGTAGAAGAGGGTTTCCCCTCTGATTTCTATTAAAGAAACCACCACGGAACCAACATGATCAATTAAACCCTAAGCATGATCAATTAAACCGTATTATGGCTGTGCCATGGCAGATTTGAAGCTGCAAACTGGAGAAATGATATTTAGCATCCATTGTTTGCTTCGAACTAAGAACTAAATTCTAAGAGCTGAAAAGAAAGTAGAGTAACCAAGTTAAGATCTATTTTCTGGTTGAGATCAAAAAGTTGAGGAGATATGAAGTACCACCTCTCTTGCGGCGCAGTGTAGGCATCGGGGGTGCAATGGCTGTCGGTGGCGTTGAAGCAGATCTACGATGGTAGACGGGTGCATCGGGGGATAAGTCCCGTTGCGGTGGAAGAGAAGGTCGTGTGAGCGGCCCCGGCAAAGAGGACGAAGGCGCCGATGAAGCGAGAGGATGCGATGCAAGGCTATTGGTCCGCCGCCGTGGATGAGAAACGTCCATCTCTAGCAGTGGACGACGCGGTCTTGGTAGGCGCTCCGGCATGGTAGAGGACGGTGGCGATGGATGTGGTGGAGGATGGCGGCGATGGATGGGGTGGCGGACGGAGGCTGGTGTGGGAATGGGGTGTTCTAGCACAGACGGTGTATGAATGGGAAAATGGAGGGAGAGGTACGGGGAACCATGTTTTTGGGACGCGCCTATCTGAAATATGGGAAAGTTACGAACTTATCCCCCATTTCAAATTTGGACGTCTCGTCGGTTGGGGATAGGATGGTAATCTCGCATCTCCCAAATATTTGCCTGTAACTATTTCGGGCGAGGAGAGGGTGTTTTGTCGCCCACGGTGTATGAACGGGGCTGACAGGTAGGGCGGTTGTGTCATGTCTGATGGAAGTTACACATCTGTCCCTATTTAAAATGTTAGCCTACATCTATTTCGGACGAGGAGAGTTTGTTTTGCCGCCCACCATGTATGAATGGGGAATGGAGGGAGAAACAGAGGTCTTTCGGACGAGCTTGAATCAAATGAGTTTTGCCGCCCATGTTTGACGCCCACCATGTCGGAATGGGCTCAGAGGCGGTCGTGTCACGTCTAATTGAAGTTACTAACCTACCCCTATTTAGAGCAGTGGAAATCGGGCCGATGGATTGTCCGTGTAATGGGTAGACAGTAATTTCCATCTCCCAAACACTTGGTTTCGGGCAGCCGATGTGGGAGTGGACATTTTGCTGTTTCTTTCGAATTTTGGGACAATATGCATCCACGTTTACCCTGGCAACTAAATTCGAATCCATTTTGTGTTCCTATATGAATCTTTATAAATCATTCTATGTGTTTTTATATATCTTCAGAAGGACGACAAAGATGTATTCCACTGTCATATATGAATATGCTTTACAAATGCCGATACTCAAATTCAGAAACTAGAATCGAATTCGAATATTTGGAACACTTCATGTCCAACTCAAATGTCACACGCAGCATAATGTGTACTCCCATTTAGATATGTACACATGCGATGTATCAAGATTCAAATACCGAGTAAATCAACCAAGAATGTATGGAACTAACAGACATATAAACACTTATAGAGTATATGGATCAATAATATCAACTAACATACATAAGCCAGGCTGCTGTACTTTTTTTGGCTACAACAACATCCTTTTTTTAGCCAGCATCTTGGCCCTTTCCGATGCGTGCCACTTATGGTCCATCTATACTAGTATTGTTGAATGCACATTCAGCCCGATTGGCATATTTGTAGGTCTGGCACAGCAATCCAAATGAAATGTCTCCGATTTTTATCAATTAATACAGACTTGTGCTCAAATAAAATTACAAACAAAAGAACAAAAAACAATTATTACATGATCTCTAAAACAAATGGTTTGATTGATTACATGAACAGACAACACAAAGGTTATTCAACTATGGAAATAACATTTCACCTATGATTTACCAAGTAGGAATTTAATTTCCTTTTTTCCTTCAGGACCTTAACAATTTGGTCAGTCTCAGCTTGCTTCGTTTTGAAATCCACCAAATATTTAATGGTTGTCTTGAGTACTGCTTGTGATTGTGATGTTTGCTTCCTCAACATGTCAACTTCATCTCTAAGTGCAGAAGCAGAATCTCTTTCTACCACTAGTTTAGCCTCTAGAGCATCCGCAGTTGGCACTTCATAATGCACGATTGGGCTGGTGCCACTGCTGTGGGATGATGCAACGTCTATGGGGACCTCGCTCTTTGATCTTGGGCTAACCTGTTTTGCCATTAAAGTTCCGATTGGATTCAGAAAAGTTGAAGTTAGCAAAACATCTCAACTGGGAGTTATAACAGCAAACCAGTTAAACAAACAAGGAATTAAAGAGTTTCAATTGGATGCTGAAAAGTAGTTATTAACATCATTGTAACCCGCTGTTGCAGCAGCAAAGCAGTTAAACAAACAAGTAGATATTTAAGTTAAGGCAAACAGGTAATTCTTAACAGTAAGTATCAAACACATAGATAGGCGCAGTCTACAATATAATTAACAGGCTGTGCCATTATGTAATCAGTAGCAAACTAAATTAAGCCAAGCAACGTAATTGAACAATTTTGCAATAAGTGGCTAACTAAAATTCCGAGAAGCAGGTAACTGAACTTACGCTAGTTCTTTGTACAGGCATACTGCAACTTCTTTTTCGCTTACATGGTTGTACGAAGGAGTCCATGACATCAATTGCTTGGATACATAGTCCCAATACTTCTTTCTTCCCACACTATATGGGTAAGTCGAATGGTTAATCTGGTAAGATGGTGCGTCCTTGATATGTTATATGAGGACGTGTAGTCAGACTAGTTGTAGCCAAACACATCACACTGGCTTTTACTGTATATTTCATGTGATTACTTTTGGCATATCGAGATCTAAGCAATCTACAATAGGATGAAAAGACTGGCATCCTTCACATTATTGGCGAACTCAGTTCATAGAAACAAGCAATTCAACAATTCTGTGGGTAAATCAAAAGCGCCACTGGAATATTTTTCACTATCCAATCATACACGCAAAAAGGGGCGACGCCACCATAGGGGCTGGTATGGGCGTCCGCCTCAGGTGGCTGGAAAGTGTGCACCTAGTTTGAGTCATCCAGGTTGGCCCACGCTAGTTTTGTTCGTCCCAACGCACGAGCAGACAATGTAAAAAATGAAGTAAAATGTTTCAATTTGGATGGGCCAATAACATAAGTGCAAGGCAGGCCCTATAGCAGGCTCTCGGCCCAAACGAGCGCCTCCCATATCGATCGACAGCAGGAAAAATTCCAATTCAGTCGCTCCAGCCTCCAGTCTGGTTCGCTCCTAACCTAGCCGCCGCTAGACTGACCGACACAGCACTTCCTCGCGCCCTCGTTGGAGGGCGGTCGCCGGGCTTCAAGCGAACGGAAGGACAAGAAGATGAAGATCCAGCCCTGGGTGTAGCCTGCGTGGGAGACAGCGGCGGCAGCACGGGCATGGCATCGAGCTTGTGCAAACGAACAGTCGCTAATTGCAAGAGTAGCATGCACAACGAGCAGGTACATCACACCCCTGATTATATCTAATTCAACTCTTCAATTTCTGGCCAATAGTTAAACCTGACGGTGTTGTAAAACTGCTTTTATGTAGGGAATCTATGAGAAAATGAAACCAATTTCTACTTATTTTTTAACTCCCCCAATCAATACTGAACTGACTGAATCTGATGTATCTAATCAAGTTTCTGGTGCAAACATACAAGCTTATGTTGTTCTTGAGCCTGAAGTGTCTAATGAACAAACTGCTAATGAAGGATTTGATGCAAACATTTTACATGTTCCTGGTGATGAACATATAGTGTCTAATGAGGGATCCAATGCAAGCATTTTGCAAGCTCATTGAAGGATTTAGTGTCTAATGATGATCTACTATGTTGAGAGAGACAGAGATTTGCAGGCATTGATGACAAGCAAATTATAGTGCATTTTCATAGCTTGAGGAAACGTCGAGGCCATCTACCAGAAAGTCCCCGTATCGCGACAACATAGCATAAATACTTTTCTAATATGTTGTTTGAAACTATGGGCATACTTGTGCAGGATAGATATATTGATATGCAGTTTGCGCACTGGTTATACGTGCAATTACACTTCGATATTTTCAGCCAGAGAACGAATAATTCAAGCAGGTACAGACCATGTTTGTAGTCCTTGTACACCATGTTGCATTTTGTGTTTTTTGGTGCTTGCATCATTTAGTGTTTATAGTCTGAACTACTTTGGATCATTAGCTGGTTTTCAAAGTGCATGTAGCTTCACATTTCTCAAGTTATGTTGATTTCCGGAGTGCAAGTGCCTTCGTATTTTTCAAGTTAAATGTTCACCCCTGGTAACTTAAATTCGTGGATCAGCCACTTCACACAAATCATACACGAATGCCAGTACAAATTAAATGAAATGCAGGGACTTACGCTAGCTCGTTGTACAGGCTCACTGCAGCTCTGCTTGCGCTTGGGATGTTCCATGAACAAGTCCATGTTACCACTTGCTTGGATGTGCAGGCCTTGTGCTCCTTGCATCCCCCTCTGTATTTTTGACACGGCGAATGGTTGATCAAATAAGAGGAATCGACCTTGATGTTGTACTGGAGGACAGATACTTACAAGGTTATACGGGTGTGCAAGATGTGTACCAGATCCCGTAGCACCGTCATGCTTCACTAAAATATGGATTTGCTTGTTTCAGATGATATCTCCAGAAGAAATAAGAGTTAAGGTCAGAGTTGCATAGGCGTGTAAGCTAAGAGAGCAGTGAAAGGATATCCAAACATCGTCAAAACAGTGCACAAGGGAGTGATGTGTGGATACCTAGTTCGGGCCGGCGTTTGGGCATGCTCTCCTAGCTAGAGTGCAGGTCACTTCAGAGCCGTTGAGGGTGATGCGCTGGTGTTGGCTGGCCGCGCACGGATGCAGATCTTGAGTGGCAGCGGAGCGCTACGATGCGGTGGACAAGACCGTTGGTGAAGCCCCAACGGCCTCGAGGGGCGGAGGTGCGACGATGTGCTCGGTGAAGTAGCCCCGGTGAGCTGGGAGACGACGTCGGTGAAGCGCACCTGATGCGGTGGAACTTGGTGTCTGTGAGGCACGTCGGTTGCGGCGGCCGACGTTGTTGGTGGACCACCCGGTGTGGTGGACGAGGGCGTAAATGAGGTAGCTCCGGTGCGGTGGTGAAGCGCGACCGTCGTCTTCGTCGTCGTCGTCCGGCACAGAAGTGGGGAGCGGTGGGGAAAGAGACAAGACGAGGGGTGATTCGAGGGTTGGCGGTGAATTAGGGACTTGAGCAATCTGGGCGCGGAAGGGGACGGTGGAGAAGAGAGATTTTGCAGGGCTGGAATTGGGGCCGCCAGATATTTCAATCGAAAACGTGGAAGCGCGAACTTATATTGTCATCGCCCTTTTTTGGGGGGGAGGGGGGTGGGTGATTGGGTGCTACGCGTCCGTCCGACACAAGCGACCACCCTGATAGGACTATGCTTCGGTGCCTTAAGGCACCTGCCTTTGTGTCCATGACATATGGGCCCAACAGGTGGCTGGCCCACATGTCAGTGACGCAAAGGCAGATGCCTTTAAGGCACCGAAGCAGCGTCCACAACGACACGACCCTGGTTTGCCTGGTGGGCCTACATTTGAGAATGCAAATGAATCTTCTTTCATTTGCAAACGAATCTGTATGTATTACCATGCCCGTGCTTTCCTTGCAATAATTAGTCATTCGAAACGAGATACTCCATCCGTTCACTTTTGTAAGTCGTTTCAAACAACTTAAAATGAACTGTTTTGCACATTGTCTGAAATGTCTTCAAGGTCTTATAAAAGTGAACAGAGGGAGTACTACAAATTAATTAATGAGGAGTTATTTGAAAAAAAATCAAAACGGTACCCACGCTAACGTGGATTAGAGTGTGTCTCACATAATTAGTTATTTGAATTAGAGTGTGTGTCACGTAGTTAGTTATTTGAATTAGAGTGTGTGTCACGTAGCGATCTCCAATTCTAACATGGATTTCGCATTTCACTGTATCCACGCTACTTTTTTAATACAAATGCATATGCATATGATGAACACCATGGTAGTGAGAAAACTTTTGGATGGATTCAAACATATGACCTAAAAATAGCACAACAAACTGAGTCAATGTCAACTTTTCAAAACTTAGTATGCCACGAATTCGAAATAATTACCCGTATGCCTGCTCCTCGGTTCAAATCTTACAATGTACACCAAATTGAAACATCGGTATTAAGTCTCGTACTATGTACATTCAAATGTTGTTTTTAGCCCCCCCCGCCCCCGCACAAACGCTACATACTTCCTGTATCGGTTAATCTTCCTCTCCTAACCACCTTAGGAAGCTATCGGTTTCCAACACACGTTCATTCTTTCTCTCCATGTTTCGATCTCTAAGTCTCTCAACTACACAACCCCCTTTTCCACTCTGTTACCAAATGTATTTACCTCACACACCCACCATTGCACCCCATGCTGAGCTCTCTCTCCCCCTCTCCCTCTCACCCTCTCGCGCTAAATACATGCATTGCCTATCTAGCCCCCCAACCTCTCGTGCATGCGCACGCACGCACGTTGTATATCTAGGTCACTCCCTCGAGACTGTCTCACTCTTTCTTCCGCACGGCGAGCCACACTCGCTCAATCTCGCTCTCTTTATCCGAGTCTCGTTTAACCTCATTTTCTTTCACACACAAATGATATATCTCCCTGTTCGGGCCTCGATCGACACCACTCTCTCACGCATATTGTCTATCTAGGTCAGTCCATCCAAGCCGCCACCACTCTTTCGACCTCATGGTGGGCCACGCTCACTCAATCTCTCTCTCTCTCTCTCTCTCCGTATGTCTCGATTGACCTCGCACTTTCTCGGACAAAAACGATATATCACCATGTTTGAGCCCAATTCGACCTATTCATATTGTATACTCTCTCATGCACATCGTCTATCTAGGCCACTCTCTCCAACCCGTCTCACTCTTTCGATCGCACGGCGACCCTATGTGATCGGTTGACCTTGCTTCCTCCCACGCACAAAATATATCTACACGTCTTCACTTACTGGTGGGTTCCATGTGTGCTCTCTCTCTCGTCCCCTTCTGCGTTTAGACGCACGGGCAAACAGGAAGAACTCACGGGCGATGTTGCCGTTGACCATATCTGGACGCGTTCACAAGTCACGGCACCAGTTTCACGTACTAGCAGCACTAGTCAGTGTGTACGTGCAATACACGTTAATTTGGATGTATATTAAGTGCATGCGGATATTAACTACTAGGATATTTGCGTGTTGTCATGTGATTAGCACTATTTTTGGCATGAAATTAACTGCACGCTAAACGTGTTGAGCGCTCGACATTGAAGCAGTCTAGGTCATTGGATGACAAGGAATACATGTGGCTTGATGAAGTTTTATATTTAATTTGATACGGCTCTAGCAGAACATTCAATCGATCAAACCATACATTTCGTTCAGTCCGACTCCAACTTTAAATTATACAATGATCGATATAAAATAGACGGAAATGATAAACGTTCGGATTTTAAGCATGGCAATCCGAACGTTTTTCATGGAAAATTTAGATTACGCCGCGGCGGCGGGGGCGTCTCGCAGTGGGAAGCGGCTCCTCTGCCCTGCTCTGCGTGTCGTCGGGCCACTGACCGACGGCAACGGCGACGTCTTGCGCCGTTGTTGGCGTACTCCTAGACGTTGGGCTAGCTTCAAGGAAGGCCAAAATGTTCTGGACTTCGGAGCGAGTCGACTGGCGGGAGTAGGCGACTGGCGTTGGTGCAAGAAAGCGGTCGACGACGGCCATCCATGCCGCTGAGGGGGGCACTGGCAACTGGCGCGGGGACAGGCACTGTCAACGACGCGGCGGAGACATTCGTGTGCACGGGCACCGGCACGGGCACACACGTCAGGGCACGCGCAGGCGCTGGCAGGTGCACGGGCACCAGCACGGGCGTGCGCGTCAGTGCACGCGCAGGCGCATGCGCTGGCAGGTGCACGGGCGTGTGAAACTCGGCGAGCACCTCGTGGAACCCCGTGGGATCAAGCTCGGCGACAATGTGCGGCTCCCAGCCCATCAATGCCACGGGGATGGGCGCTGGCGCAGTCGGGGCGACGGGAGCCGGAACGGGAGCGGGGACAGGCACGGCGTCTTCCCGCAAGGCCAGTTCAAGCTCGTCCCAAAGCGCCTTATGTTCTTGAGACTCCGGCTGGGTGTCTTCCTCAGGAAACTGGAACACTAAGGGCAGACCATCGTGATGCGGCATGGCGTACGTTTAGGTCAGGCTAGTTGGAGGTAGACGACAGGAGAATCGGAGAGGAAGAGAGAGGATTGTAGCGATACTCCCTCCTTTCCGATTTATAAGGCTCAATTCAAAAATCTCACCAACCAAGTTAGATGGTGAGTGGTGGAATACTTTTTGTAGTTTGCAAAAGCACCCAATTAATGCTCTTGTTTTTCTCAAAAAAATATGTTTACCAATGCATTAATTGCAATGCATGCATGCATAAATTACATGCATTGGTCAATTTTCTCTTAATACTTGCATGCAATGATTTAATGTACCTTGGAATCTCAACATGTGATGGGAAACAACAAAATTGAGCCTTATAAAATGGAAAAACTAATATTTTGAGATAAGCTCTATAAACCGGAAAGGAGGGAGTACCGGGTAGTGCGGGGTTGATTTTAAACTGCGGCGCCGGCGACATTAAAAGTGGGAGCAGTTGGGATGACGGTGGGCGGCGGAGCCTGGTCAAAGGGCTCGCCTCCCGATGAGCCTGCACAGCGGTCTGCTCGCACGCCTCCCGTCGACTCACATGCTTGCTCGGACGGCACCTGCCGATTGCCGATGAGAAGCAGGGACTCATGGCGGCATGTAAACGCCCACGGTTTCAATAGTGAAAGCGTTCACCTTAACGTGACAGGTCTTTCTTCCAAAATACCTTGGCTCTTCATTTGTGCAACTTGTCATAAGTAGCTTGTCTCAAATTGAAGAAAAAACTTACGAAGTAATATTTGTGCCATATCACGTGACCATGCTTAGTTTCAAGAATTTATGCTCACTTTTGGATTTTCAGAAATTTAAGATCCAGGATTCGAAACAATATCATAACCTGCATCATGCAATAAATTTTCAAGCGTACATCTGTCCTGTTGTATTTCTTAAGAAAGGATTTGGTCAAACATTTTGCTTAGTTAGACTTTAGACAAGTTATATATGCAGAGTAAAAGGATAATCCCTCCGTACCAGTGCATTGCCTGATATATTAAATCAAGTACTAGGCACGAACAAACGGGCTCAATTCTGTGCTCATCCTGGTGTAGTAGTAGTAGTAGTAGTAGTAGTAGTAGTAGTAGTAGTAGTAGTAGTAGTACTAGGCAATGCAGTTGATGGGTGAACTTGACGAGCGGCGACCGAGGGAATTGAACCGTGCTCGGCACGGTAGGTAACGTTGTCTAGTTACTAAAGCATCCCTCCGTTGTTCATCGGTAGTCATTATGGACCGGGGACATGAGGGGAATTTCCTAGGGATGGAATTCTGGCCGCCAGTTATTTCGACTTGAAACGCTGAGGCTCGACTAGTTGGGGTAATGGGGTTGCCTAATGTGCGTACCACGCACGCCACCGAAGGACACGAGCCCGCTTTTTTTAGGATCAACACGAGCCAATGTCTGGCTGGTATGCTGTTGGGTCCTACCATTCGAGAATACGAAAGGAACCTTTTAAATTGCCGAACGAATCTATGTGTATTACAATACCCGTATTTTCCTTGCAAATACTAATCTCAACGTGGTAATTGATTTATGACGAGTTGTTGAATTAGAGTGAGTTTGTGATATAGTGATCTCAACGTGGATTTCACATTTCATGGTATCCCTAGTAAGTTTTCCAATGCAAATTCAAATTTAAAATATGAACAACATGGAGGTGAGAAAACTTTGTATGTATCAAGCATATGACCACACACACACACACACACGAACACAACAACAATCTAATAAGTATAGTGCATATATTTCTCCAAACCATGCATGTATGACACGAATTCAAAAATACTCCTTCATTCCTAAATATTAGTCTTTTAGAGAGTTCAACAAGTGACTACATACAGAGCAAAATGAGTGAATCTAGACTCTAAAATATGTATATATACATCCGTATGTGCCAATCCATTTGAAGCCTCTAAAAAGACTAATATTTGGGAACGAAGGGAGTAAAATGTAAGACATCCATGGTCCTCAGTTCAATATTTAAAATGAACATGAAACTGAAACATGAATATTAAGTCTATTACTACAGTACATGCAAATGTTCTGTTTAGGCGGAGCTATGATTGTCGGGGGTCAACCCCTCGACCTCAGATAAAATTGTGGAGCTCTGTTTAGGGTTGTTTAGATTATATTTGTCCCCACCCTCCCAGCCACCGATTGGTTGTGCACCCCCACCCCTCCTCCCTGGGAGAATATCATGTGCCCCCATACCTTAGATGCTATATGCCGATACGAGTTGCTTGGAGCTTGTAGATCTGAGATATAGCAGCTCACATGATGTGTCTTAATATTTCTGTAGGAAACCTTGATGAGTTTGAGAATTGCACACAATTTGTACAAAAACTACTTAGATGCCCTTTGATCCCATATCCAACGACCTCGAAGCTCGTATCACCGTAGCATCTAAGATGAAGGAGGACATCATATTCTCCTGTATGTAAGAATATCATGTGCTACCACACCTTAGATGCTTTGGTGATACAAGCTCTTCGGAGGCGTTGGATTTGTGACCCAACACCTCCTCGGTGGTTCGAATGGTTTTTTGCAGAAAAGCCCCAAAAGAGTTCGGCCACTGCTTACAAGCACAAACGACCTCCAAGCTTGTATCACCGTAGCATCCAAGCTGCGATAGCACCTTATGTTTTCTCACACGGGAGAGTATGAGGTGCTCCCGCACCGTAGATTCTATGGTGATACGAGTTGACTGAGATCTAACGGCCCACAATAGGAGGTTTGAATGTTTTTGCAATATACGACTGATAGAGTTTGGGAAATGCGCAGAAAGTACAAGTACTACGCATGTGCCATCTGATCATTGATCATACGACCTAGATGCTCATATCACCGTAGCGGGTAATTAAGCTACGGGGAGCACCTAATATGAGCA
This sequence comes from Triticum urartu, assembly GCF_003073215.2. Taxonomy (NCBI): domain Eukaryota; kingdom Viridiplantae; phylum Streptophyta; class Magnoliopsida; order Poales; family Poaceae; genus Triticum; species Triticum urartu. The sequence continues at coordinate 604,073,829 of NC_053028.1, forward strand.
CCGGGGAGCCGTTGGATCGAAGATGCAGCGGCACACACGAGGCCTGAATGTTTTATTTGCAAAAAAAACCTTTGGAGAGTTTGGAAATTGCGCATAATTACAAAGACTACTCCCAAGCCATTGGATCTCACTTCCAACGATGTAAAAACTCGTATCACCATAGTATCTAAGCTGCGGGGTGGATGTGATATTCTATGCCGCTGTCATTTTTGTTCGTAAACTTGCAAAATACGTGTAACTCGTGTCGTTACTTGTCTAACCGCGCAAAGTGTTTGTTCAAAAAAACCATCCTACACTGAAATATCGGAACAACACACGGGGGTCCCACTTGTCATTAATCAAATTTGGACCTAAAACTAACAAATCTGAAAGACGAGATTCGAACTGGCAACCTGGACTACAAAGTGTAAGTCGATAGCCTGAAAAAACGAACGGTTTGTTGGCTTTGTCCCATAACTTGATTTTATTTATACAGTACTTTCATTGAGTAGAGTAGAGGGAGTGCCTCGTCAACACGTGCATGACCGTTGTCTCACTTACTGGTGGGTCCCAGGTCTGCGATCTCAATCTCTCTTCTCTCCATCGTCTAACCTTTGCACGGGCACACACGAAGAGTGGCGCTAGCTTGCCGTGGTGTTATTACAGCTAAAAAAAAGCTTGGAAAATAGAAGAATCGCCTAGAACAAAAGACGTTGTGGCTGGTCGAGACGGAGCTAACCACATCTATCCTCTGTGCCACGTTTGCATGATGAAGCTGTGTGGCTAGTGGGGTGTCTTCGACCGACTGGCTGGGTCCCGAGGTCGAACCATAGGTACTACGTCTGATACAGTATATTTTTACACGCACATTTTTCCTTCGTGCCGAGACGTGGCACACCCTACCGCGTGGTTTCGGGGTCCTCCCGGGTGGTGCACACATATATTCTTCCTGATGTGGGACGTCCTACCGCGTGTTTTCTGGGTCCTCCTCGATCGTAGCGCCGAAGCAAGTAAATGATTCGTCAAATCACGAAATACCACCTTTCCCGCCGAGTACATCAGTGAAGCACGGTGGCTAGCTAGTTGGGCTAGTTTGACCAATTAGCTAGGCCACCGCCACATTTGTTTTTTCACCCCTTTTTTTATCTACTTGCCGGCAGGTAAATATAAATATCCACCGCGGCGTTGCTCTGGTGTTTGGGTGCGGCAGGATTTTTATTTTTTTGATTGACGGGAGCAGGCGCGGCAGGATTTTTAATTTTTTGATTGACGGGAGCAGGCGCGGCAGCAATTAGTCACTTTGACTCCGCCTGTAAAAACCCACCACTCCCTGATGTGAGAAGTCGTCGACTGGTGTTTTACCGTGGTGAAAACTAAAAGATTCCCCGTTCCCTCCGCCTTCTCGTAGATTGCATTGCCTTTCAGCCGTTTCGCCCCCTTTGCTTCCTCTCCCCATTGCTTCTACCTGGTGCCATGGCGGCGCAACAGACCACGGAGTCCGAGGTGAGGCTCCTGACACAGGAGCTCCATGCCAAGGATGCGGAGCTCAGGGCCAAGGACGTGGAGCTCCGTGAGCTCAAGGAGGAGAGGAGTGCCATGCTCCTCCGTTATGTGCGGGAGTTCACGGAGCTTCAAAAGCGGCAGGCATCCACCATAAAGATGCTCGAGGTGTCGGCGCCGTTGCTGCAGATAGCGGGGGATACGATAGGCCGTCAGGGGAGCTGGCTGGAGCGCGAGCGGGCCGATCGTGACGAGGTCCAGGATCGCCTCAGCCACTTGGTGAACCAAGTTGTCACACACGTGTTGCGGCTGCGCGATGCCTACCATCATGCCAGCGCGACGATGCCGGCCGTTGGGCTAAACCCGTTCGACCACCTAGTCGACTTCAACGAGCTACGGCTTCCTGACCTGGTCTCCTTCTTCACCTATATCTCCGAGGAGCTGAGCCGTCTCCACGTGATGGTGGGGGCTGAGCTAGACAAGGAGGGGTTGTGGGCTGCCGTCGCTGTTGCCGGGAGAATCCTTTCAGGGCTTCGTCACCGGAATCCATTCGTGCCATTGGACGCCGTCTTTGACGAGCTGGCTCCCGTCGACCGGGAGCGGGCTCTGCGGGCGGTTGCACCCTGCATCACCAACGTCGTGCGCCTCGAGAAGCAGAGTGACTTCGGTGGTGTTTGGGCGCCCTCTACATGGGCATGTCCATGTCTCGGCGCAACATGACCGTTGGATCAAACTCAGACGGTGTAGATCAGTCACTGTAGCACAAAGCATGTGGGTGTGTTTGGTTGCATTCTCTTCTCAATATAGTTGTTTCCTCTTCGTGTATTTGTTACATATAGGAGTAGTTGACATGCGCACAACATCATTTGTTATCGTCATATCTTACTACAGTAGCAACAAGGTTGTGTAGTACTGACGTATGAACCACTTCACATGCCTAGTAGTAGGAGCACTGTGTAGGTTCAAGTGGCTGCCGTATTTTGCACTCCTCTGTCGTAAGAGTGGAAACACTTGTTGTAATCATTTTTTTCTTTTGAAAAACAGTGGACACGCTCTACCGTGCGGATCCTCCTCCAGCCATGCACTAAATTACTCACTTTCACCGACATGTGGGACAGCCAGCATCGAGGTCAACCAGCCATGCACTAAATTACTCCGTAGTAGAGTGACGGTAGACTATCCCGATCGAAGCGCCGCAGTAATGCCCAATGAGCCGTCAAATCACAAAACCCCCTCCTTTCCAGCAGTAAGTTGGACGGACGAAGCAACCATCATTTCACTCTTCTCTCTCAGCTTCCTCTCTACCCAACCCTCGCTTCTGCCTCATCTTGTTCCTCATTTCTTCAAGAAAACCCCGACCTGCTTCTGCCATTGTTCTTCTCTCCCAAAGAAGGAAAGGTGAGCGCATCAATGGTGTTGATTCTGGCCAAGGCCCGGTCTTGCAACCCCGAGACTGATCCTGTAAATCCCTCTCTTTTCTTCTTTTGGGTTTGTGATTATGGTTTCTTTTCTTTTATTTCTATTTGACAGTTTCTTGATGGACGCTTGAGCACCGGCCGAAGTGATGTCTATGGCTCCGGCCAAAACCGTCGAGGCTCATGGTACGAAGAAGCGCAAGCACCCCGCTGAGACTACCGCAGACAAGCTCAAAGCCATCGCCCTGTCCAAGCCCCCCTCTCCGGGATCCCTCATTAAGCAAGTCTAGGTAATATCTCTTCTTGACGATCTTTTTCTCGATCTTGATCGTGGTTTTTCATCTAACAAGTAGTACTAGTACTAGTAGTACAACTTTCTGGGTGATCTTGCATGTGATTTTTGTGTGCCAAATGACGGTTCTAAATTCCTCTTTTGACCAAAACATGCCAGAGGTTGACACTGATTTCTTATAGATTACTTTCAACTACTCCCTCTGTCCCAAATTTCTTGTCTTAGATTTGTCTAGATACGGATGTATCTAATACTAAAATGTGACTTGATACATCCGTATCTAGACAAATCTAAGACAAGAATTTTGGGACGGAGGGAGTACTTTATGAACATCAATGCTACCTTTTAAGAGGGTATATTTGCCTCAGTAACTTGTGTTATGGATTTTGCATGTAATCCCTCTACTCTCATGCCTTTGAAGACATGTTCTAGTGTCTTTGTTCACTCATTTCTGTGCATATATGTAGTCATATATGGAGTATAATGTCGAAAATCATCTTATATTTCTGAACGGAGGTAGTAATAAAATATGGTTTTTGTTTGAATTAGAACCAGGTCCGCGGTGGAGATGAAGTTCTCAAAGTCATGACGTGTGAACTGGAAGACCTGATGATGAGTTCTACTGCTGAACTATCCAGCTGCTGTGTCCTTGTCGCCACGTGTCCTGAACTAGTGTTTTCCTGTAGCATTGTTGTCAGGCGTGTTCTCGAGGCTGTACTTGACCACATCAATTTCCTGGCCGTGCCTTCGATTACGAAGGGTGTGGTTTTTGTAAAGCTTCCCAACAAATCTGATGCGGCATGTCTTCATCATCATGTTTATGAGTGGAAAGACCACTCTGTTAGGTTCTCCAAGGTTGACAAGATGGTGATGGTGCGTGTAGACATCTCACACGAAGTCCATGGCCTAGTCAGTTATGCGGGGTTCATCCCGTAGGTCAGTGGCAAGAAATAGTCTGCAGAGTTTAGTTAGTGCAACTTTGCTTGTCTGTAGTAAGTACTATTGTTCAGTACTTGATTTGTGTTTGTGAACCCTGTATTGTTTACTAGTACTGCCGCTTTTGGTGTGTGGTCAGTCCTGAGAACGGTCTATGTTAATGTCTATCCACTCAATTCAGTCTGTATAGTTTGAAGTATCCAGATCATATTTGTTGTGAGGACGGTTTATCAATTATGGTTACACTCCAATATCTGTATGCATTGCAGGGTTTATCGCACCCACCAGGATTTCCAGTCCCATGGATGTTCGGTCCATACAATTTGTCACGACCTTTGGACTGTCTTGCTTGTGGGAGTAGGCAAGGCCCCTGCATGCCACGCGTAGTTGGACGATCAATCTTCTGTTTAGTACTTCAACATAGTGATTTCCTGGTAAGGATTCACTCATGTCACATCAAGTAAATCTTATTGATTTACTGTCTAAATCTTATTGATTTAATGTCATGTTTTCTTTCTTTTCCTGCAATTTTACGATGCAGGTTTTGCCATGTGACATTCATCACAGAATAAACCGTTTGGTTTGCTCTACGATGGCTATTTTTGCAGGTTTCACTTCTTATGTCGTGTCAGTAACGAAGGCACTGTCCATCACTTATATTACTGGAAAAAATTGGATCAGTTTGTTGTCTGAGTACAAGCTGAATCCCTATGATGAACTGCAGTTTGGTTTAACAAAAATGCCACAATTAGTCCTTCTCGCGTTTAAAAGAAATGAAGAAAAAACTGGATCACGGTCACGGATCCTAGTCAAGTTAGAAAGCGGATCATAGCAAACCAGACACGATTGCCGCTGTCTCGCACAGATCGAGCACCGGCAGTTGCTCTAGCACTGACAGCGGCAGCAGCTCAGTATGATCCAGCTGAGGATTGGGCACCGACCACGTCAGCGGATCAGTCTGATCTACCGGATGATTGGGCATCGACACCGGCACCTGCTCCGACACCGGCACCAGCTCTACAAGGAGCACCATCTCCGGCAGCAGCAGTGGCTTTGGCACCTGCACCAACACTTGCACTTGCATCTACTCCGTCCCGTGCAGTTGCACCAGTAACAGACTGGGCTGCAGTTCGCACTTCATATACCAAAGTCCTTACAAAAACCGACATGTCCACCTTCTTGGTAAGCATTGGCCACCCAAGTGCTTCGTTCTTTTTTCTTTCCATGTTGTTTCACATGATTCACTGTGTTGATCTAACTATTTGGGTATGTCTTCTTGTTTGCAAACAGAGAATTCCTAGAGCAACGAGGGAGTCGTTCAACAATCCGGGCGACCGCGGCCAAGTTTCTCTTACCATGTGCAGCCTTGGTGTGATTGAACCTGCTCAATATACCGTAAGTACAAAGGATGGTCGCATGATGATTGATGCTAAAGGATGGTCAAGGTTCAAATCTAAATCATATCTTGTGGTAGGGGATGATGTCAAAATCGAACTTTCTCGGCAAGGAGAGCTGGTCCAAATCAACTTTGAAATTAGCAGCACGTAACTGCCGAACTGATCTATCCTCCGAGAGATTTTGATGTAATAATTTGGCATGGTGAAACAAGTGTCCTGTGTGTATAAGTAGTACGACAGTATTATTTATCACATGGTATATCGTTCATAGAATTGCAACTCTGATTGCTGGTTAGGAACTGTCGTTTGATTTCATTCCAACAGCTGCCGTGCTTTATTCAATTTTGTGTATTCGCCTTGCGACAGCATCTAAAACTAGCATCGTACCAATCGCTTGCAATATGAAAAGCGCTAAGGTAGAACACATGGGCCCCCAAACATGCAGGGTCGGCCTGCGGCCCAAAGTCCAGAACCGTGAGCCTATCTGAGTATTATATTCTCAGCCGACCCCCCATAAAAAAAGCTGAACCCCCATAATGCCCGTGCGTTGCAGAGGGAGTATATTTCTCGGCAAGGTGAGCCTGTGATATAAAAGATTTGTATATTTCTTTACAGAGGGAGTATCTCTCTGTCAAAAAATATATTTATGTGTAGCTAGTTACTCCTATCTTTCTACTTCCTTTCGCTGATATGTGGGGCAACTGGCAACGGGGTCCACGTGCCATATGCACAAATTAGAGTGCACAACTTCACGGTAGACACACCCCGGTCATAGCGCCGCAGTAATGCCTAATGAGCCGTCAAATCACAACCCCCCCTTTCCAGCTTTAGCAGTAAGCTGGACGGACGAAGCGGCAATATTTCATTGGGCCTGAATCCCCTTCTCCCTCGTCTGCTTGTTCAGAGAAAACCCCCTCTCGATGATTGCATAGGGTTTTCTCATGGAGAACCAGGTACGAATTCTTCATCCATCCCTGATAAACCCAACTCCCTTGGTCGCAGGTAATCCTAGGATGGCAGCCGCCGCAGTTGATGCATTTTTCTTCCTACTGAATCTAGTGTGTTTCATTTGCAGTGCCCAAAGTGCGAGTACCCTACAGGTTTCTGCGCCCTCGGCCAGACGCCACAGTTGTTCCTTCTCATCCTAACACAGCATTTTGAAAGGCGCACAGTATGTTCCTAGAATCCTCTTTTCTATCCGGGAGGGTGGGGCTTTTTTGAACATGCTGTGTTCTCATATTATTTTTCCTGCAGTGTATTATTTGCTCTGCCAGAACAGATGTACTCAAGATGCTCGGCCTTGCCATAACTGAATACACTAGTTTAATGGTCACAGTGAAGACAATCCATGGATATAAGTTCCAAGTTGGGTTCATGAACCAATAAGATCACTGCTTTTTTTATGGCCGAACTTGGATAAACTTTCTCAAGTGTTACGGACTAAAAGTTGGCGCACGAATGTTGATGGAAATAGCAGAACCTAGTCTCATCTTCACTGCGATCTTCCACCCCGACGTCGTTCCAATTGTTCATCCATGTTAGTTTTGTATCTGGTTCTTGCTTGTTGCCTCGATTACTTCTTAATCCACCTATTCTGTCTAACTAATCATAATTTAACTTTATAAGTAGCAACGAATATCTCACGAAGATGCTACTTTTAACTAATATTTTCTTATAATTGGTGGCACGTGTAGGTTTTTTCAGAGTTAAGCAGTCTGCTCGTTTGTTACTCTGTAATAACTTGGCTGTTACTAATGGCACTGAAGTTGACTGGATCAACACCCACAAGTTCCTACACTTTATTGATCGTCTTGAGGTCCTTGTGGGGCGTTTCAATGGTGGAAGGCCACGTGGGATATGTGTGCCACTGCTGCACTCGTTGAACAGGCCAACTGTGTCGACAAACTCATGGTACGAGCTATTTTCTGTTATATATGTTGTTCATAAACTATTGCTTATACACAGTTTTACAGTTGTGATCTTCTTGAAACAGGAACTGCCGAGTTCTATTGTTCCTATATAGATGCCTGACCATGGTCGGTTCAGACTTGCGCTTGGTCACAACATGATGTATATGCCGACCTACTCAATTCCCCTTGGAGGTGAAAAGATACTTATTCATGGGTGGTCTCAAATAATGAAGGCCCGTCCATCTTGGAGAATAGGACAAAAGATTATGTTCATGCTTTTCCATGGCTCTAAAGCGAATATCCTATTTATTGACCACGTTGCGAGATGAAGCCGCTTTCAGAAGGTTGTGGATGCGCGGGGTGGCGCCTGGGCCTTGTCCTGGGGCTTGGCGGCCTCACCCTTGGTTAACTGTAGGCAAAGTAGCACTGTTCGAGGTGTGCTTTGTACGGTTGAACCTGTATAAGTACTCATACTACTTTCAGCTTTGGTTGTTAAGTGCCCCTGCTGGTTTCAGTTAAGGTTGTTAAGTACTCCTGCTGCTTTTACAGTCTGTCGTGTTTCTTCAGTCCTGTCTTCATCCAGCCGCCAAAACCAAACCAGCGCCGACGGGGCCGCCTGCTTCCGCCTCCCACGGTTGGCTACGCCTCAGCGCACGCATCGCCGCCCCACCGTCTCCTAAATCGTTAGCGCCGACGTCCTCCGCGCGCTTTGGTGCACTCGCCGCGGCGCCGCCCTCTCGCGTTGTCAACATGGTCAACAAACAACAGGAATCGACAGAAGTACGTGGAGAGGATGACAGTACGGGCCCACCACGTCAGCGTATGGAAAAATAAAATGCTTCCTCCTAGTGTTTTCCTGACATCTAGGACCCACGACATTGTGAGCGTATATAGTCAATAGACAAGAGAACATCACAAGATCGGCTGACACCTCGGACGTAGCTACTCGAGCAGTATTTTTTTGTTTGGTATTGTTGAGACGGAGCAGGGTTTGAACTGGGCTATGGCTCGTCTAGCCCAGGCTTATATTTTATGTTCACCATGTGACCAGCCCAGCTATTTTTTCTTTGTGAAAATGAGCCCAGTTTATTTTTTCTGAAGAATACCCAATCCAGGCCTACTTATTTTTCTACGCCCTGATGGGCTGTAACTCTTTCAAGATGCCTGCAAATCTTGAAAGTAATATGAAATGGGTTGTAAATATAAAAACAGATGACAAATTGGCAATTACTTTATACTTTCTGAATTTTATCACATTTTCAGATTCCTATTTCACTGGGCATTAACCTAATTTAAATATATCTTCAATGTACTTTAAATCTGGCTGGACATTTCGGTATTAAAAATAGTTTGGAACCCACAGAAATATGCGAAATTGGCCCTGGCCAACCAAAAAAATGACTGCAATAAATTGCGTAAGAAGTTTCCATGAGCTATATATAAATTATTATATATAGCCTTGGTGCGCTCGGCGCGGCGTGGTCAACGTGGTCAAGGAACGGCTTCCATCGGACGTGGACTGTACGTGGAGAGGCTGACAGCTGGGTCCACGGCCGCAGCAAGGAAGTGCCTCCTTATTACGTGCAAAATAATTATTCCTCCACCTGACAGCAGGGACCCACCAGACGGGCCACCAGTATTTTGCGAAAAAATTGTTTCCCCCTGACTGCTGGGACCCACTAGACCGGCCATCGTATTTCGTGAAAAAAAAACGTTCCCCCGCTGTTAGCTCGGACCCACCGGAAGTGCCTCCTTGTTACACACAAAAAAATGAATACTCCCGCGGCTAGCTCGGACCCACCTTGGTGGGAGGCTGACTTGTGGGCCTACTAAGTTGACGGGAACGAAGGGCTTTGTCAACTTAGTCAATATGAATGATTCTAGCTCCATTGACCGTACGATGTCCATCCAACGGCTGTAGTGCTTCTTCAACCTCTGGTCTTCTTCCTCCAGCCGCCCAAAGCAGCACCGGTCGTGCCGCATGCTCATGCCTCCCATGGCCGGCTGTGCTACCGCGGAGGCCTCACCGCCCCCTACTATTCCCATCGCTGGCCAGGCCCTGCGGTGACGGCAGCCTCACACCGCAGCCGAACCAGTGAACCCTCGTACTCCTCTCCGCACGCGCGGGATTCCACTACCGCGTCTTCCCCGGCTCCCCGTCGTCCCCTTCCTAGGCCTCGCTGTCGTCCACCGCCCTAGTGCTCTCGGCGCGACGTGGTCAACGTGGTCAAGGAACGACTTCCATCGGACGTGGACTGTACGTGGAGAGGCTGACAGCTGGGTCCACAACGGCAGCAAGGAAGTGCCTCCTTATTACATGGAAAATAATGATTCCTCCACCTGACAGCAGGGACCCACCGGACGGGCCACCGTATTTCGTGAAAAAAACGTTTCCCCCCTGACTGCTGGGACCCACCAGCTACACCTTCGCACGCAAGGAAGTGCGTCTGGGCAAAAAAAATGATTCGCCCCCCTGACTGCTGGGACCCACCAGCTACATCTTCGCACACAAGGAAGTGCGTCCGGGCAAAAAAAAAACCAAAACAATTCGCCCCTGACTGCTGGGACCTACCAGCCCCCCAACTGCTGGGACCCACCAGCTACATCTTTGCACGCAAGGAAGTGCGTCCGGGCAAAAAACGATTCGCCCCCTGACTGCTGGGACCCACCAGCTACATCTTCGCAGGCAAGGAAGTGCCTGATAGTTGGGACCCACCTGGTCGAAGCGTACATAGCGTTGACATTCTGGTCGCGAACGTGTACGTACATACTGGTCGATGTAGAGGCGCGCACGTGTCGTAGTAGAGGTGCACATGTGTCGTATTAGAGGGGCGCACGTAGCATGTACACGTACGTACAGCGGCCAGGGTGCAAGAAAGAAAATACGGCTGCGTATGTGTACATACGGGCAGGGTCTCGAACGCCTACTCGCGCATACATACGGCGAGGGCTCGTGTACGTGGCTGGGTCGGAACGGAGAAACAACGTCGTCGTCGTGTTCATGGGTCGGAGCGGAATGCGTGGTCGTGTTCATCGGGAGGTCTTGGACGGAAGAGGCGATGGAAACGAGGCCTGGCGTACCGCACAACGGAGGAAACGGACCTCCTATGGTCGAAACGGGGGTCCTGTTGATCGGGAGGGGTGTGGCGTACCGCAAAACGGAGGAAACAGACCTCCTACGGTCGAAACGGGGGTCCTGTTGATCGGGAGGGGTGTGGTGTACCACAAAACGGAGGAAATGGACCTCCTACGGTCGAAACGGGGGTCCTGTTGATCGGGAGGGGTGTGGCGTACCGCAAAACGGAGGAAACGGACTTGTGTTGGAGCGCTACGGTCAAAACGGGGGTCCTGTTCATCGGGAGGGGTGTGGCGTACTACAAAACGGGACTCCACGGGATACTGTTCTTCTCCACCGTCGACCCCCTCCAGCATCCACGAGCTACTGTTCATCCACCGTCGACCTCCTCCAGCCTCCATGGGCTCCTGTTCATCCAGCCTCCACTGCGCGCTACTCCACCGGCTACTGTTCATCCAGCCCTCCACACCACGGGGTCCTGTTCAACCACCCCTCCACGGGCACCCCTCCACCGTCTACTGTTCATCCTGCCCTCCACCACACCACGGGATCCTGTTCATCCAGAGGCAACGCCATCGCTCACTGTTCATCCAACCCCCCCGCAACGCTCACTGTTCATCCCATCGATCGGCTTCAGTTAGTAGTAGTAGCCAAGGAATCGATCGCTCGGGTTCAGTAACGCGTAGCCTGCAGTGCAATCGCTCGGGTTCAGTTAGAGCCCAACGCCTCGCTCGGGTTCAGTTAGAGCCAACGCCTCGCACACACGCGCGTACGTGTACGAGAGAAACACGCATCGCTCGGCCCCCGACCTCCCACCGTAACCTGGAACTCCCCGAAATTTTCCTCGCCCTCGCTTCTACCACGGTTTTTTCCGTCATGGACGGCCCAAAGAATGTCATCCAGCTGCATCTCTGGCCCGCCCAGGACGAAAAGCCCATTTTCTGTCATGATTTTTTGTCATAGAAGTAGGAGCCCACCACATCTATGATGATACCGGGTTTTGTCACAATTATCATCATAGAAGTGTCATATGTATGACATAATTTTTTTCGTTCGGACCAAAATGCCACGGATGTGTCTTTTTTTGTAGTGGTGGGGGGCGCACCAGCCCACCTGGGGCTGGCCCCCTCCCACACTTGGCCCATGCAGCCTTCTGGGGCTGGTGGCCCCACCTGGTGGACCCCCGAGACCCTCCCGGTGGTCCCGGTACGTTACCGATAGCACCCGAAACTTTTCCGGTGACCAAAACGGGACTTCCCATATTAAATCTTTACCTCCGGACCATTCCGGAACTCCTCGTGATTTCCGGGATCTCATCCGAGACTCCGAACAACATTCGGTAACCGCGTACATACTTTCCCTATAACCCTAGCGTCATCGAACCTTAAGTGTGTAGACCCTACGGGCTCGGGAATAATGCAGACAGGACCGAGACATCTCTCTGGTCAATAACTAACAGCAGGATCTAGATACCCATGTTGGCTCCCACATGTTCCACGATGATCTCATCGAATGAACCACGATGTCAAGGATTCAGTCAATCCCGTATACAATTCCCTTTGTCTACCGGTATTGTACTTGACCGAGATTCGATCGTCGGTATCCCGATACCCTGTTCAATCTTGTTACCGGCAAGTCTCTTTACTTGTTCCGTAACACATCATCCCGTGATCAACTCCTTGGTCACATTGTGCACATTATGATGATGTCCTACTGAGTGGGCCCAGAGATACCTCTCCGTTTACACGGAGTGACAAATCCCAGTCTCGATTCGTGCCAACCCAACAGACACTTTTGGAGATACCTGTAGTGCACCTTTATAGCCACCAAGTTACGTTGTGACATTTGGTACACCCAAAGCATTCCTACGGTATCCGGGAGCTGCACAATCTCATGGTCTAAGGAAATGATACTTGACATTAGAAAAGCTTTAGCATACGAACTACACGATCTTGTGCTAGGCTTAGGATTGGGTGTTGTCCATCACATCATTCTCCTAATGATGTGATCCTGTTATCAATGACATCCAATGTCCATGATCAGGAAACCATGACCATCTATTGATTAACGAGCTAGTCAACTAGAGGCTTACTAGGGACATGTTGTGGTCTATGTATTCACACATGTATTACAGTTTCCGGATAATACAATTATAGCATGAACAATAGAAAATTATCATGAACAAGGAAACACAATAATAACCATTTTATTATTGCCTCTAGGTCATATTTCCAACACACCCGTGTTCAATCTGTTGTGAAGAATGCCTTCATAGGCTGCATCCATGGAGGTGAATACTCCGAAGGATCAATGGAAGGTGGGGAGACGACCATCTGCTCTGATACTGCATCATCAACAGGTGAGACAGACTTGTTGTACCAACTGCAAGACGGCTTGCTCGGGGGCTGTTCCGATGGCAGCAGTATTTCGGACCCCCTTGAGCCACCGAATTGGGCCGGAGTCTTCATGGCAGGGACGCAGCCCGGGCAGAACTCCACTGCAGCGACAGCAACAGCCACCGGGTCGGCAGCTGCCGGGTCAGGAGACCCCGCGCGCCCCCCGGCTCAGGTTCTCATGGACCTCATGGATAAACTGACGACTCTATTAACCGTTGCGGTAGAGCCGGCGGATAAAGACCAGCATGACGCAGAAGTTGCATGCGTGCGGGAGGAGATGGTGCAAGCTAAGGAAAATCTGGCTGCGGACGAAACCCGGATGGCCGCAGAACAAGCAGCTTTGGATGCTCGTGCTCAGCAACTTCAAGCAGAAACCTTCCGGCTCTCGGTGGATCTTAATGCGTCAAACGAAGTCATGAGGAGGAGGCATCAGAAAACTCAGTCGCGTCTACCTCTAACACTGGATCCAAGGAATCTGTTCCATACACCCGGAGCTGGAGGGAGCAACCCGCCAGAGGCAAACCGGGTCACGACGCCTAGTGCACCGGTTCAGCCACGCACCATGGAGCCTCCGCGCATGAATACAACTCCTCCTCGTTATATATCAACACCCCCGGGTCACTTCTCCAACCCCATGGAGAACCTCATTGCGGCATCGGCTCGATTGGCAGCTCTCCCGATGGAAGGTGACTCGCCAGCAGCAATTGAAACCCGGAGGGTAAGAGAATTACTTCAGACAGCTTTGGCCCAGTAGGACGCATACTCCTACAGTCGAGACATGATTCATTCAACTCCTCGCCCAAGCTAGAGCCCGAGTTACAGTAGGCACATGGAATCTGCGGAGATGTCAAGTAAAGCTCAACGTCACAACCGACCATATAGGTATGAGCCGGGGCGGGCTGGAGCTCTTAACTTGGCGGATCAGGAGAGGATTCGTCAAGAGGTGGAATGGGCGGCTCAAATAGCAGCGGAGCAGGCGGCTCGCCAAACCTTTCCGGCTTATCAAGCAACCTCGGTTGAGGCAGGAGTGGCTACAAGAACTGGAGGCATACCTTGCCTGGTCCCAGCCATACGCAATGAGCGGTTGCCCAAGGATTTCAAGGGATCTCGTAAGGTGCCTAACTACACGGCTGACTTACAGCCGGGGGCTTGGATTGAGAGCTATGAGATGGCTATGGAGCTGTTGGAGGTTAGTGATGCTGCAATGGCCAAATATTTTACCATGATGTTGGATGGAATAGCTCGGACCTGGTTGAAAGGATTACCACCCAATTCCATCGGATCATGGGCAGAGTTGAAGGCACGGTTCATCCAGAACTTTAAAGACATGTGTATGCAGCCAATGTCGATTGTGGATCTGACCAATTGCAAGCAAGAGGATGGAGAATCTACAACCCATTGGGTGCGCCGGGTCAAGGAGATAATACATTCATCTGATAAGATGGATGCCGGCTCAGCAGTTTTGATGTTGGAGAAAAATTGCCGTTTTGAACCTCTGAAACAGAAGTTGGGGCGGCTTAAACGTGACTGTAATGACATGGGAACGTTGATGGCGGCTCTTGTTAAGTATGCCAATTCTAATGCCACCAAAGACCCGGCATCTGATGAAGAAAAAGTAACGAAGGGAAAGAAGAACGACAATGGCAAGGGTCACCAGCATAACCCGGCAAATCAAGGAGGTAATAAGCGTAAAGATGATGAGTTTGTTGCTAATACTAATGCACAGGGTGGTAATCAGTGGCGCAAGGGCAGACAACCCCCTCGATCGGGCGGGTCAGGCCCCACTCTTGAGCAATTGTTGAATGAACCTTGTCCAAGACACGGCACCCGGGAGAAGCCAGCCACCCACTTGTGGAAGGATTGCACGATCATGAAAGCGTTTAAAAATTCAAACGCATTTGATGGGGGTCACGGCCCGGGTGGCGGCTCAGGTGGAGGAGGCTTTCAGGGCCCGGGCGCCGGTTCAAGCGGAGGAGGTTTTCATGGTCAGGGTCATCCTGGTCACCAGGGAGGATATAATCAGCAACACAACCAAGGGAATCAACAACAGCAACAATCCGGCTATCAGAGCAACCCGAAGCAGTTGAGTAGCGGACAGTATCATGTCTTTATTACCAGTTAAGAGAGACCAGAAACTCCACAAGAGGGCCGTCAATGCCGTTGAACCGGCAATTCCACGTTATCTACGTTGGTCGAAGCAGCCTATTGTGTGGAGCAGAGAGGATCACCCGCCCCGGGTTGATAATCCGGGTCACTTGGCTTTGGTGGTGGCACCTCAGGTTGGTGGGTACAAGTTTACTAAGGTACTCATGGATGGAGGCAGCAGCATCAACATCCTTTACTATGAGATGTTCCGCCGGATGGGATTGACGAATAAAAATCTTAAACAATCCAACACTATTTTTCATGGTGTAGTACCCGGTAAGTCGGCATACCTAGTTGGTAAGATCGAGTTGGAGGTAGCCTTTGGGATGAGTATGACTCCAAGGCAGAAAAATTAACCTTTGAAGTGGTTAAGATCAAAAGCCCATATCATGCTCTATTTGGACGGCCGGCTTATGCCAAGTTCATGGCTCGGCCGTGTTACGTGTATTTGTAGCTCAAGATGCCGGGTCACAAGGGCACCATTACAGTCCATGGGAGTCGGAAGATCGCTTTGGAATGTGAAGAGGGGGATGCTGCCTATGCTGAATCTGTTTGTGCAACAGAGGAGTTGAAATTCTACAAGGATCATGTTGACCCGGCGGACATGACGTCATTAAAGAAACCAACAACAGAGCATGAGCCGGAGTTAAAGTTCAACTAGGCTGATGACACTAAGATGGTTGACTTTGTGCCTGGCGATTCATCCAAACAGTTCATCATCAGCGCAAACTTGGATCCGAAATAGGAAAGCGCACTCATTGAGTTCATCCGTGAGAACCGGGGCATCTTTGCATGGAAACCTTGAGACATGCCGGGTGTCCCAAGGGAACTCGCTGATCACACTCTTAATATCGATCCAAAGTTCAAACCTGTCAGACAGTTTCTTCGGCGGTTCAATGAAGAAAGGGGCAAGGCCATTGGAGAAGAGGTGGCCTGGCTCCTGGCGGCCGGGTTCATTGTGGAGGTCTTTCACCCAGAATGGTTAGCTAACCCGGTGCTCGTGCTCATAAAGAATGGCACCTGGCATATGTGTGTGGATTACACAGATTTAAACAAGGCCTGCCCGGTTGATCCTTTTGCTCTTCCCCGTATTGATCAGATCATTGATGCTACGACGGGTTGCACACGGTTGAGTTTCTTAGATGCTTACTCCGGGTATCATCAGATTAAGATGTCAGTCAAGGATCAAGAGAAGACAACATTTATAACTCCTTTTGGGCTTTCTGCTATGTGTCTATGCCTTTTGGGCTCAAGAGTGCTTAGGCGACTTACCAACGGTGTGTACAGAATTGTCTTCATGATCAAATTGGGCACAATGTTCATGCCTATGTGGATGATATAGTAGTGAAGTCCAGGGAAGAGGAAACCTTGGTCACAGACTTGAAAGAGACTTTTGATAATCTTTGGGTTTACAAGATGATGCTTAACCCGGCCAAGTGTGTTTTTGGAGTGCCATCCAGCAAGCTTTTGGGTTTTCTGGTGTCTAACCGAGGTATTGAAGCTAACCCAAAGAAGATCAAGGCAATTACATCCGTGGCCAAACCGACCTGCCTCAATGATGTTCAACGATTGGCGGGTTGTGTGGCTGCTTTGAGCCGGTTCATAAGCCGGTTAGGGGAAAAGGCTATGCCCCTGTATCAGTTGATGAAGAAAACATATGTGTTTGTTTGGAGCGATGCTGCGAACGCCGCTTTTGAGGATCTGAAGGCACAACTGGCTGAGCCGCCGGTCCTAGCTGCTCCAATTGAGAAAGATCCGCTATTGTTATACGTAGCTGGCAACTCACGGGCTGTTAGTGTGGCTATGGTGGTAGAGCGCAAGGAGGCTGGCAAAGAGCATCCGGTTAAACGGCCGATTTATTATGTCAGTGAAGTGCTAATTGAGTCTAAGCAACGATATCCACATTGGCAGAAGCTTGTTTATGTGGTGTTCATGGCGAGACGGAAGCTTAAGCATTACTTTCAGGGACATCCAATCACTGTGGTTAGCTCTGCTCCTTTGGGAGACATTATTCAAAACAGAGAAGCTACAGGGCGAGTTGCCAAGTGGGCAATTGAGCTTGGGTCTCATGGGATGAAGTATGTTCCATGCACTGCGATTAAGTCTCAAGCTCTGGTTGACTTCATCAATGACTGGACAGAGATGCAGATGCCAGAAGAAAAGCCGGACAACACATATTGGACTATTCATTTTGATGGGTCCAGGCAATTGGAGGGCTCGGGGGCTGGAGTTGTATTAACTTCCACACGAGGTGATAAATTTTGTTATGTGTTACGATTGATGTTTCCGTGCACTAACAACGCAGCAGAGTATGAAGCATTGCTCCATGGTTTTCGAGTGGCAAAGGAGATGAGCTTGAGCCGGGTCAGATGTCTTGGTGATTCAGATCTAGTGGCTCAGCAGGTGTCTGGCAAGTGGGATTCCAAAGACCCTCTCATGGCGGCTTATCGCCGAGAGGTTGATGCTGTTGCAGGATATTTTAAAGGTTATCAGGTGGAACACATTGACCGTCAAAGGAACGATGCAGCTGATGCTTTGAGTCGGCTGGGGTCTCAACGTAAGCCGGTACCACCCAACACCTTTTTAGATGTTTTGCATAACCCCTCTGTCAAGTTGCCCACAGAAGAAGATTTAGCTATTCCTGACCCGAAGGCGCAGTTGGTGGCGGCTCTTCATGTCATCCCAGATTGGATGGTGCCGTTCTTGGCTTACATGACCCGGGGAGAATTGCCAGCAGATGAGACCCTGGCTCGACAGATAACCCAGCGGTCTAAGTCCATGACGATTTCGGATGGAGAATTATTTCATCGCAGTGTTTCCGGAGCGTTTCAATGGTGTGTTCCCCCGAAGAGGGTCAAGAGATCCTTCGTGAGATCCATGAAAGCGACTGTGGTCATCATGCCAGGTCAAAATCTTTAGTGGCCAAGGCATTTCGTCACGGTTTTTACTGGTTGACGGCTCACGCTGATGCAGAAGATCTGGTCAGTAGATGTGATGGATGTCAGAAATTTGCACGACGAGCGCATGTGCCAGCTCAAGGGCTCCGGATGATTCCAATCACTTGACCGTTTGTAGTCTGGGGGCTTGACATGGTGGGACCTTTCAAAAGGTCCAAGGACAAGAAGACACATCTCCTGGTGGCTGTTGATAAGTTCACTAAATGGGTTAAGGCGGAGCCTGTGAGTAAGTGTGATGCAGCCACGACGGTTCAGTTCATGAAGAAAATAATCTTCTGTTTCGGTTTTCCACACAGTATTATCACGGACAATGGCACTAATCTATCCCAAGGGGCTATGGAAGAGTTTTGTCAGCGAGAGCACATCCGGCTTGATGTTTCTTCTGTAGCTCATCATCAATCCAATGGTCAAGCTGAGAGAGCCAATTAGGAAATTCTAAAAGGGCTAAAACCCCGGCTTATGGTTCCTTTACAGTGAACGCCGAGTTGTTGGGTAGAGGAGTTGCCTTCAGTGTTATGGAGCATCAATACTACACCCAACAGGTCTATGGGTTACACACCCTTCTTCATGGTTTATGGGGAAGAAGCAGTATTGCCCAGTGACATCCGTCATGACTCACCCCGTGTGGCGGCTTATGTTGAAGCTAACAATGAAAAAGCCAGACAGGATGCGCTTGACTTGTTGGATGAAGAAAGAGACTTAGCGGCAGCACAGTCAGCAATCTATCAACAAGACCTGCATCGTTATCACAGCCGCCGGGTTAAGACCAGGACTTTTCAGGAAGGCGACTTGGTGCTCTGGCTCATCCAACATCTTTCAGATGCACACAAGTTATCCCCACCTTGGGAAGGACCCTTTGTGGTCAGTAAAAATTTAAACAACAGGTCTTACTACCTCATTGACGTTCGAGAGCATGCAGACTCACATAAGTCGGAGGAGGAGACCCGCCGACCGTGGAACATTGCTCAACTTCGGCCGTACTATACCTGAGCCACTGACTCTCATCATGTACATACGTTCACCTTGTATATACGATGATAAGCAATAAAGTAAGACCATCGGTCTCCTTTTCTTTTCAAAGATTATGCATCTTTGTTATTTTTTCATAAATGACTATTAAGGAGCTGATCATATTTGAATCAAGTTTGACCTTTTCTAGTCCGGCTTATGATCGTATTCGAATCTAGCTGTAAATCTCATGGTCACTTGGGGGCTTCCTGTTCAAACATAGGCCGTATTCGAACCAAAGAGAACATAGCTGTCGTAACCCTCTTGATCGGCTCAAGGCCAAACTCACTTGTGGGCTTCTTGATCGTATCCGAATCATAGCTTAACCCCCTTTTGAGCCGACTTGGATCGTATTCGAATCAGGGTCGTTAAAAACCTCTCAAGGCCATTTGGGGGCTTCCTGTTCAAACATAGGTCGTATTCGAACCAAAGAGAACATAGTCATCAGTACCCTCTTGATCGGCGCAACGCCAAAACCACTGGGGGCTATATGGTCGTATTCGAACCTTAGCTTAACCCCTCCGGTCCGGTTTACTGATCGTATTCGAATCAGAAACCCCCAATCTTTTAAATACAGAGTTAAAATTATGTTTGTCATCTGTTGCTTGCCTTTTAGTTTTTGTTGTTTCAATATTACAAATGAGATGGCCTGGTTTTTTCGCCGGCTCAATTATTGGACAACATAGCCGCCCGGGTTATCCAAGCCGGTGGCCTAAGGATCTGAAGGTATGAGCTACTGAGATATGATGATTATTGAATATTCAAGGAGTATTAACTTTTATACATATTGAATTATCAAATTCATCACCCGGGTTATTTGAACCGACGATCTAAGAATTAAGAAGGACAAGATTATTCCTTGTGTTCACATGAACAGAGTTTAAACATTGCAGAGACAAGCATTAAATGATGCTTAAGACAACATTAAACATTGGCACCCGGAAGCACAGATTCACATAGAAGTGTTTTTTGCACGATGGCATAAGCAAAAAATGCGGTGTTTTAAACAGTTAAGCTATTACACGGCTTTATAAGCCCATGAAGATGATCATTGTCCTTCCCTCACCGGTTCACCATCTTTAGTCTGCTGGAAGTTGGATTTGGACCAATCAAAGCCATTCATGGCGACAAATTCAGCTTCGTTGTCAATCAGGCCGACTGGGTTAATTTCCAGGGCAAAGGTATCTTCTCTCACAGGTGAGATCACATCAGCAACTTTGTATGAAGGAGTGGCTATCTTCTTATTTTCACTATCAAAACCCGGCTGGTATTTGTCCACGTTGGTACCATCTCCAAGGCTAGTCACCTGAGGCCGGACTTCACGGACGCAGGCTATAAAATCATCTTGATTAAAAGGAGACCCGTCCTCCTTCACGGTGGGATAGCCCCTTGCAACGTCTGCCGGGTCTAGGTCTGGCACCCAAGCTTTGGAGCGGCTTAGGGTAGTCAGTGCACCGGCTCGCGCACAGGAGCATTTTACCTCTTGGAATCTACCAGGAAGGATGGATAGCTTCTTCAAGACATCGCTGAGCCGATTGGATCCTTGATTTATCGGAGAGATAGTGGCCAGAGCCCATTGTGTACCAATGTACAATTGTTGAACCAAGGTGTATACTGCCTTCAGTTTAATCAACGGGTCTTGGCTCAGGTTTTTGCTTCACGGACCTGTGTATATTTTTAACAGTCAGTTGGCGGATCATATTCCGGTTTGACAAAATTTATATTCAATATCAATTCAGACGGCTTACCAAAAATCACGGCAACCATCTGAGATACCCGGCCCTTCAAATTGTTCAGTTCTGTTGAAATTTCTTTCAGAGCTGTTTCGGCTGTCTCAGCTCGGCGAGTCAGGAGTGTTTTCTCATTCTCCCAAGTTTTCTCTTTGGCAGCAAAGCTGGTCTTCAAAGTCTCCGTCTCAGAAAGGCTCATTTGCAACTTGGAGGTGGAAGATTGAATTTCTGACTCCTGGCTTGCTAGCCGGGTCTTTGCGTCAGTCAATTGGGAGTTCAGTTCAGATAATGCATTCTGTGAAACATTCAGATAAGTCTAGATTTGGTTTTAAATTCCGGTATACATATTCAAAATTCAAAGTCCCAAGTGCTTTACGAATAAAACACTTGGCACTTGGGGGCTAATGTATGCCAAATCAAATTTTTGTGACTCTACCAGCATATTAGAAGTCCCAAGTCCTTTACAAAGTAACAGCACTTGGCACTTGGGGGCTAATGTACGCAGTTCAACAAGGTTATCAAAGATAAACTGGAATGTTACATATTTTTCAGATAGTGTTCAATTCTGAAGTACCGATTCATTAATGATTAAATAAACCGGTCCTTGGGGACTAGGGGTGAAGTCTTGTTCTACCAATATGAGGCAAAGATTCAGAACTAAAGGTATCGGTCTATATTTTAAGTCTACAGGTTATTCCGTTTCTCTCATAATCTACAAACTTGGGGGCTGAAGGAATATTGGTAAACTGGAAACTACATACCTCATACTTCAATTGAAGCTGCTTGACCATCTCAATCTCAGAATCACGACTAGAGTGTGCATGACTGAGATAGCCGGATAAAATATCACTGGCATTAAGACGGTCATAGTTGGCAACATCAAGACGAACCTTCCGCCTCTCCAAAGCTTCTTGCTTAGCTGTGCACTGTGCCAGTACCGTCGGGTTCCCCGGCTGCAGTAATTTGAACATCTTGAACACGGGGAGACGGTGGGCCGGTTGAGCTTGATGGACCAGCTGCAGAAGGGTTAATAGTGTTCTTGACAAGGGATGGGTCTGGAGGATTTGCTTCATGAACAATAGGCGGGTCTTCTGGGGCGACAGTTAATGGAGAAGGTGGCCTAGCCGGCTCAGATGCCAGTACTGGTGGGTCTTCCGCAGGTTTTGTTGCCTTCGCTTTCTTTGACTTAGCTTGACCGCTAAAGAAAAATATTGCAGGATAGTCAGCATTAAGATAACAATTGATCAAACTTGGAAAAGTATTTTTAATTACCCAGGAGCAGTCTTGAAAACCGGAAATTGTGTTTGTGATGAGTCGCCCGAGGAACGAGACACCTCCTGAAAAGGTAAATGAAAGGAGTTAAAGGAAATACAAGGAGCATGATTCATTAAAACAAAGGTAAAGACAGTAATAAGTAAACCTCGTTCAGACGTTTCCGAGGGGTCTGTTCAGGGACGACAGCCAGCTCATCTTCAATCTCAACTTCACGACGGCTTTCATGCTGCTGCTTTTTCAAATGAAAGTTGGGATCCAAGTGAGCTAAGGGGTTAGAAAACCTTACTTTACGGATCACTCGTCGAACTTTGTGTCTTGGTAAGGGCTCTGAGTCGGAGGAAATGATAGTTACCTCTGCTTCCCCGGCTTGACTAGCCCCAGTTTCATCCTGGTATGGATCAGTATCAATAAGATTGTTAAAAAGTTGACCAAGGGAATCAAGGGCTACCTCCGAGTCAGACGAGTCATCAAGCTTCATTAAATCCTCAGCAGTAGTTTTCTTCTTCTTCTTTGATTTCTGGGTCGTCTTCTTGGTGTTCATAGCGGCGGCTTTCGCCTTCTTGGCAGCTTCGTGGTCATATTTCACTTTCTAGAAGTCAGAATTGGCCTATAAAGACAAGAAGAAAGATCAGTATTAAGTACTAATAGCCGGGCAAAACACAAAGAAAAAACAGGTCAGAATGTACTTACTTCTGGCGCCGGATTAATCTTGCAAAAGGGACTCAACCCAACAATACTGTAATCTTCGTACTTCCCATTTACCAAAAGGGTTGACATCAAAACAATGTCTTCTTCGGTGAGTTCAACTGGGCTGTGACGAAGAGGGTTGTCTGGGTTTCCGTCATATTCATACATCAGTTGAGATCAACGACTTAATGGAATAACCCGCCATGAGATCCATCAACGGGTCAGATCTACTCCGGTTAAACCATTACCCAACAAGCCATTGATTCTTCTAATGGAGGGAAGAAGCTTCCTACGTTCAGTGACGGTAAGCTTATCCGGAAGGGTGAACTTGGAGTTAAGACGACTAGGGCAGTAATCCGGCAGAGACTTCTCGTTTGCTGGAGAAGTATCCTGACAATAAGACCAAGTTTGGTTCCAGTCCTTTGGGTGGCTCGGTAAGACGATGAGAGGGAAAACAGCACCCTAACGGCGCTGAATCGAGATGCCTCCAAGTTCTAAGCTAGAACCATTGGTGCATTCATTCTGACGATTTAGATAAAAGTACTCTCTAAACAGCTCTACGGTAGGCTCTTGCTGAAGATATGCTTCACAGAGCACTTGGAAGTTACAAATGTTGGAAATAGAATTGGGTCCAAGGTCTTGAGGATGGAGTTTGAAAAAATGAAGGACCTCTCTAAAGAATTTTGAACCGGGCGGTGAAAAGCCACGGTTCATGTGGTTAGTGAAGATAATCACTTCTCCGTCTTTTGGATTGGGACGTTCTTCCTCCGGGTCAGGAGCACAATAAGACATAACATTCTTTGAAGGCAGAAACCCAACGAGGAAGAACTCTTTCAGACGCTCCTCAGTGATGGTTGAGGGAACCCAATTGCAGATGGTGGGTGTCTTTGACGGCATGATGAGCAAGGGACTGGAAAACGAAAAATAAAGTGCCGGGTCAATTAACAGTTAAAGGTTGAAATTATAAAACAAGTAACAGTGGCTTAACTAAGGGCTAATTACATATAAGGAAAAGAAAGCCGGAATGGTAAGCCGCCATGACTACAGATTTCTTCTCTTGATCAGATTCTACTAAGTGTTGGCATAAACAAGTTTCACCAAGCTATCATTATCATTCTGGATCAAAAGGCTGTTTCAAAAAGGAAAATATTCTAGACATAAAAACCTAGTGCAGATTAGTTCGTCGACTGTAAAGAAGCATCTATAGAGACAAAAGGGATCTACTGATATCAAAAATGAATGCCAAACAACTACCGCGTGAGTTATATCTCTTCTTTGGATCAAAAGAAGTTGCGGAGAAGATCTACAAGATGATCCATGGTGAACAGGTGAAGAACACTGAAGAACTTGCAAAACCTAGAACATATCTAGGTGTGTGAGAGAAAACAAACTTACGAGATGCAGGCCTGCCGCGAAGAGTCGCCACGTTCTCTGGTCGGACTCAGGATAATGCAGCAGCCGAGCTTGAGGACGACGATGAGAGTTGCGGCGGCGGCGGAGCTCGAGCAGCGACGAAGGTTGCGAGAGGAAGAAGATAAGGAAGAAAGGAGAATGGGAAGGACCGGCCGCGTGCCTATTTATAAGGGCAGATGCGAACAGGCGGGCGCGAAAATCAAGGAGACCCAATAATAATTATCCAACTAAACAGACGCCTCGATTCTCGGAAGGCATTAAAAAATGAAAGATCCATTGTAAGATTCTCGAGCAGCGACTAAGTATTAAAGATTGACAAAGAACAAAGTTCAAAGTCAACCTGGGGCCTAATGTTGGGGATATTACTATCAGTTGAGACCCGCCCAGGAGGGGCCGGGTCAGCTTCAATGGCGGGGTACGCAAGAAGCTCAGTAAAAATCCAAGTTTATAGTTTATTAAGTATTATAGAAGGCCCAAAGGCCTGGGGCCGGCTTGAGGCCCGATATTCTAAGTAAACCGCCACATGTAAGGAAATACTTGTACAGAAAGACATGTAAAGAAAGTCACCGAGACGGACAAGATTATGAGCCGGCCGGGACTCTGTAGGCCACCTGGCGTCAACCCGTGTATATAAGGGGATGACCCGGTGGCGGTTTAGGGAAAGAAACAACCAAGTCGATAACCAAGCCGGCGAGTTGAGCCTCTTGGAAGTCGAAACCTCAGCAATACCAATCCCAACTAGACGTAGGCTTTTACCTTCATCGTAAGGGGCCGAACTAGTATAAAACTCTCTCGTTTCCTTTGTTCCAATTAACCCCTTCAAGCTTCCTAGTGCGATGGCCCTACGACTAAGTCCTTGCTCTAGGACATCTGCCATGTCAATTCCACGGCACTATGGTAAGGCTTACCTTAATACTTCTGTTGTAGTTGCAGATGCTTGCAATAGGGGTTAATTATAAGTGGGATGCTTGTCCAAGGAAGGACAGTACCCAAGCACCGGTCCACCCACATATCAAATTATCAAAGTACCGAACACGAATCATATGAACGTGATGAAAACTACCTTGACGATAATTCCCATGTGTCCTCGGGATAGCTTTCCTTTATATAAGAGTTTGTGCAGGCTTGTCCTTTGCTACAAAAAGGATTGGGCCATATTTCTGCACCTTATTTACTTTTATTATTGGTTACCCGTTACAAATTACCTTATCACAAAACTATCTGTTACCGATAATTTCAGTGCTTGCAGAAAATACCTTGCTAAAAACCGCTTATCATTTCCTTCTACTCCTCGTTGGATTCGACACTCTTACTTATCGAAAAGGCTATGATAGATACCCAACACTTGTGGGTCATCAAGACTCTTTTTTGGCACTGTTGCCGGGGAGTGAAGCGCCTTTGGTAGGTGGAATTTGGTAAGGAAAAATTATGTAGCGTGCTGAAATTTACTGTCACTTGTTACTATGGAACAAATCCTTTGAGGGGCTTGTTCGGGGTATCTTCACCCGACCAGTAGAGCAAAGAATTGCTCCTCAACCTACTAAACCTACTGGAAATGTTTACTTTGAAATGCCTTCGGGTATGGTAGAGAAACTTCTAGCTAATCCTTTCACAGGTGATGGAACATTACATCCCAATTTGCACCTAATCTATGTGGATGAAGTTTGTGGATTATTTAATCTTGCAGGTATGCCCGAGGATGTTATCAAGAAGAAGGTATTCCCTTTGTATTTGAAGGGAGATGCATTGACATGGTTTAGGCTATGTGATGATATGGGATCATGGAACTACAACCGATTGAAATTAGAATTTCATTAGAAGTTTTATCCTATGCATCTTGTTCATCGTGATCGTAATTATATATATAATTTTTGGCCTCGCGAAGGAGAAAGCATCGCTCAAGCTTGGGGGAGGCTTAAGTCAATGTTATATTCATGCCCCAATCATGAGCTCTCAAAAGAAATGATTATTCAAAAAATTTATGCTCGACTTTCTCTCAGTAATCGCTCCATGCTCGGTACTTCTTGTACTGGATCTTTTATGATGAAGACTATTGAATTCAAATGGGATTTGTTGGAAAGAATTAAACGCAACTCTGAAGATTGGGATCTCGACGAAGGTAAGGAGTCAGGTATAACACCTAAGTTTTATTGTGTTAAATCTTTTATGGATACCAATGCTTTTCGTGAATTTAGCACTAAATATGGACTTGACTCTGAGATAGTAGCTTCTTTCTGTGAATCCTTTGCTACTCATGTTGATCTCCGTAAGGAGAAGTGGTTTAAATATAGTCCTCCCATTGAAGTAAAAGTAGTTGAACCTATTAAAGTTGAAGAAAAGACTATCACTTATAATGATCCTGTTGTTCCTACTGCTTATATTGAGAAACCACCTTTCCCTGTTAGAATAAAGGATCATGCTAAAGCTTCAACTGTGGTCAACAAAAGTAATATTAAGACACCCAAACCCCCGGAGCAAATTAAAGTTGAACCTAGTGTTGCCATGGTTAAAGATCTCTTGGCCGATAATATTGATGGGCATGTTATTTACTTCTGTGATGAAGCTTCTAGAATTGCTAGACTCGATACTAAAAATAAACATAGACTGTTGTAGGCATGCCTGTTATTTCTGTTAAAATAGGAGATCATTGCTATCATGGCTTATGTGATATGGGTGCTAGTGCAAGTGCAAGTGCAATACCTCATTCCTTATACAAAGAAATTATGCATGATATTGCACCTACTGAGATAGAAGAGATTGATGTTACAATTAAGCTTGCCAATAGAGATACTATTTCACCAGTTGGGATTGTTAGAGATGTTGAAGTCTTGTGTGGGAAAGTTAAATACTCTGCTGATTTTCTTGTTCTTGGTTCCCCACAAGATAACTTTTGTCCCATTATATTTGGTAGACCTTTCTTGAATAATATTAATGCTAAGATAGACTGCAATAAAGATATTGTTTCTGTTGGTTTAGGGGATATGTCTCATGAATTTAATTTTGCTAAATTTCGTAGACAACCCCATGATAAAGAATTGCCTAGTAAAGATGAAATTATTGGTCTTGCTTCTATTTCCGTGCCTCCTAGTGATCCTTTAGAACAATATTTGCTAGACCATGAAAATGATATGTTTGTGAATGTAGGATCGAAAGTATGTCTAGAGGGGGTGATTAGACTACTTGACCAAATAAAAACTTAACCTTTTCCCAATTTTAGTTCTTGGCAGATTTTAGCTATTTTAGGACAAGTCAAGCAATCATCACACAATTCAAGCAAGCATGCAAAGAGTATATTGGCAGCGGAAAGTAAAGCATGCAACTTGCAAGAATGTAAAGGGAAGGGTTTGGAGAATTCAAACGCAATTGGAGACACAGATGTTTTTCCCGTGGTTCGGATAGGTGGTGCTATCCTACATCCACGTTGATGGAGACTTCAACCCACAAAGGGTAATGGTTGCGAGAGTCCACGGAGGGCTCCACCCACAAAGGGTAACGGTTGCGCGAGTCCACACAGGGCTCCACCCACGAAGGGTCCACGAAGAAGCAACCACCCACAAAGGGTCCACGAAGAAGCAACCTTGTCTATCCTACCATGGCCATCGCCCACACAGGACTTGCCTCACTAGCGGTAGATCTTCACGAAGTAGGCGATCTCCTTGCCCTTACAAACTCCTTGGTTCAACTCCACAATCTTGTCGGAGGCTCCCAAGTGACACCTAGCCAATCTAGGAGACACCACTCTCCAAGAAGTAACAAATGGTGTGTAGGTAATGAACTCCTTGCTCTTGTGCTTCAAATGATAGTCTCCCCAACACTCAACTCTCTCTCATAGGATTTGGATTTAGTGGAAAGAAGATTTGAGTGGAAAGCAACTTGGAGAGGCTAGAGATCGAGATTCATATGGTAGGAATGGAATATCTTGGTCTCAACACATGAGTAGGTGGTTCTCTCTCAAAACATATGAGTTGGAATGGTGTATGTGTTCTGATGGCTCTCTCTTCGAATGAAGAGGAGGTGGAGGGGTATATATAGCCTCCACACAAAATCCAACCGTTACACACAGTTTTCCAATCTCAGTGGGACCGAATCAACAAACTCGGTCGGACCGAAAATGTAAACCTATTGACCGTTAGAGATTTTCGGTGGGACTGACATGCAACTCGGTAGGACCGATATGGTTAGGGTTTGGGCATAACGTAATCTCGGTGAGACCGATTACACAAACTCGGTGAGACCGAATTTGGTAATTAGCTAACCGGAGA
The DNA here is from genome assembly GCF_003073215.2 of Triticum urartu. Lineage (NCBI taxonomy): Eukaryota > Viridiplantae > Streptophyta > Magnoliopsida > Poales > Poaceae > Triticum > Triticum urartu. Next base: position 604,102,207 of record NC_053028.1, read on the forward strand.
GTTGGTCAGGCAAACTCGGTCGGACCGATTTGCTCTTTCGGTGAGACCGAAAAGTTACAAAGGGGAAACACTGAATTTACATTACAATCTCGGTGGGACCGATTCGCTCTTTCGGTGAGACCGAAAAGTTACGAAAGGGAAACAGAGAGTTTGCAATCCCATTTCGGTGAGACCGAGATCCCTATCGGTAGAACCGAATTGCTAGGGTTTGGCAGTGGCTTATGACAAGTGAAACTCGGTGGCGCCGGATAGGAAGAATCGGTAGGACCGAGTTTGGCTTAGGGTTTAGGTCATATGTGGATATGGGAAAGTAGTTGAGGGTTTTGGAGCATATCACTAAGAACATGAAGCAAGAGGCTCATTAAGCAACACCTCATCCCTCCTTGATAGTATTGGCTTTTCCTAAAGACTCAATGTGATCTTGGATCACTAAAATATAAAATGAAGAGTCTTGAGCTTTTGAGCTTGAGCCAATCCTTTGTCCATAGCATTTTGAGGGTTCCACTTTCACATCCATGCCATGCCAATCATTGAGCTTTCCTGAAATAATCATCTTGGAATAGCATTAGCTCAATGAGCTATATGTTGTTATGAATTACCAAAACCACCTAGGGATAGTTGCACTTTCAATGAATGAAAGAAGGGAAATAGATGAAGTATTCTTTAAACAGGGACCTATTTTGAAGCACAACTTGCCTGTTGAAATCTTAGGGGATCCTCCTCCACCTAAGGGCGATCCCGTGTTTGAGCTTAAGCCTTTACCTGATACTCTTAAATATGCTTATCTTGATGAGAAAGAGATATATCCTGTTATTAGTGCTAACCTTTCAGAGCATGAAGAAAAGAAATTATTGAAAACTCTGAAGAAGCACCGTGCTGCTATTGGATATACTCTTGATGATCTTATGGGCATTAGTCCCACTCTATGTCAGCACAAAATAAAACTGGAGAAAGATGCTAAACTGGTTGTTGATCACCAACGATGGTTAAATCCTAAGATGAAAGAAGTGGTAAGAAAAGAAATACCAAAACTTCTAGAGGCAGGTATAATTTATCTCGTTGCTGATAGTCAGTGGGTAAGTCCTATCCATTGTGTCCCTAAGAAGGGAGGTATTACTGTTGTTCCTAATGATAAAGATGAATTGATCCCACAAAGAATTGTTACAGGTTATAGAATGGTAATTGATTTCCGTAAATTAAATAAAGCTACTAAAAAGGATCATTGCCCTTTACATTTTATTGATCAAATGCTAGAAAGATTATCCAAGCATACACATTTTTGCTTTCTAGATAGTTATTCTGGTTTCTCTCAAATACCTGTGTGAAAAGAGGATCATGAAAATACAACTTTTACTTGCCCTTTCGGTACCTTTGCTTATAGACGTATGACTTTTGGTTTATGCAATGCACCTGATACCTTTCTAAGATGTATGACTGCTATATTCTCTGACTTTTGTGAAAAGATTGTTGAGGTATTCATGGATGATTTTTCTGTTTATGGAACTTCTTTTGATGATTGCTTAAGAAACCATGATCGAGTTTTGCAGAGATGTGAAGAAATTAATCTTATCTTGAATTGGGAGAAGTGCCACTTTATGGTTAATGAAGGTATTGTCTTGGGGCATAAAATTTTTGAAAGAAGTATTGAAGTTGATAAAGCTAAAGTTGATGCTATTGAAAAGATGCCGTGTCCTAAGGATATTAAAGGTATAAGAAGTTTCCTTGGTCATGCCGGTTTTTATAGGAGGTTCATTAAGGACTTTTCTAAAATTTCCAGGCCTCTGACTAATCTCTTACAAAAATATGTTCCTTTTGTCTTTGATGATGATTGTGTAGAAGCATTTTAAATACTTAAGAAAGCTTTAATTTTTGCGTCCATTGTTCAGCCACCTGATTGGAATTTACCCTTTGAAATTATGTGTGATGCTAGTGATTATGCTGTAGGGGCTGTTCTAGGACAAAGAGTTGATAAGAAATTAAATGTTATCCAATATGCTAGTAAAACTCTAGACAGTGCCCAAAGAAATTATGCTACTACTGAAAATGAATTTTTAGCAGTTGTATTTGCTTGTGATAAGTTCAGACCTTATATTGTTGATTCTAAAGTAACTGTTCACACTGATCATGCTGCTATTAAATATCTTATGGAAAATAAAGATGCTAAACCTAGACTTATTAGATGGCTTCTCTTGCTTCAAGAATTCAATTTGCATATTATTGATAGAAAGGGAGCTGAGAACCCCGTTGCAGACAACTTGTCTAGGTTAGAGAATGTTCTTGATGACCCACTACCTATGGATGATAGCTTTCCTGATGAACAATTAGCTGTGATAAATGCTTCTCGCACTGCTCCATGGTATGCTGATTATGCTAATTATATTGTTGCTAAGTTTATACCACCTAGTTTCACGAACCAGCAAAAGAAAAAGTTCTTCTATGATTTAAGACATTACTTCTGAGATGACCCACATCTTTATAAAGGAGTGATTGGTGTTATTAGATGTTGTGTACCTGAGCATGAACAGGAACAGATCCTATGCAAGTGTCACTCCGAGGCTTATGGAGGACACCATGCTGGAGATAGAACTGCACATAAGGTATTGCAATCCGGTTTTTATTGGCCTACTCTCATCAAGGATGCCCGTAAGTTTGTCTTGTCTTGTGATGAATGTCAAATAACATTAGTAGACGTCAGGAAATGCCTATGAATTATTCACTTGTTATTGAACCATTTGATGTTTGGGGTTTTGATTATATGAGACCGTTTCCTTCCTCTAACGGGTATACACATATTTTAGTTGATATTGATTACGTTACTAAGTGGGTAGAAGCTATTCCAACTAGTAGTGTTGATCATTAAACCTCTATTAAGATGTTTAAAGAAGTTATTTTTCCGAGGTTTGGAGTCCCTAGATACTTAATGACTGATGGTGGTTCACATTTTATTCATGGCGCCTTTCGTAAAATGCTTGCTAAGTATGACGTTAATCATAGAATTGCATCTCCTTATCACCCATGGTCTAGTGGTCAAGTAGAACTGAGCATTAGAGAGCTTAAATTAATTTTGCAAAAGACTGTTAATAGATCTAGAAAGAATTGGTCCAAGTAACTTGATGATGCATTATGGGCTTATAGAACTGCATATAAGAATCCTATGGGCATGTCTCCGTATAAAATGGTTTATGGTAAAGCATGTAACTTACCTCTTGAACTAGAACATAAGGCATATTGGGCCATTAAAGAGCTCAACTATGACTTCAAACTTGCTGGTGAGAAGAGGATTTTCGATATTAGCTCACTTGATGAATGGAGAACCCAGGCATATGAGAATGCCAAACTGTTTAAAGAAAAAGTTAAAAGATGGCATGATAAAAGGATACAAAAACGTGAGTTTAATGTAGGTGATTATGTATTGCTATACAACTCTCGTTTAAGATTTTTTGCAAGCAAACTCCTCTCTAAATGGGAAGGTCCTTACATCCTCGAGGATTTCTATCGTTTCGGTGCCATAAAAATCAACAACTTCGAAGGCACAAATCCGAGGGTGGTGAACGGTCAAAGAATCAAACACTATATCTCAGGTAATCCCATAAATGTTGAAACTAATGTTATTGAAATCGTAACCCCGGAGGAATACATAAGGGACACTTTCCAGAATGTTTCAGACTCCGAAAAGGAATAGGTACGTGGTACGGTAAGTAAACCGACTCCAAAACAGTTCTAATGGCAATTTTTCTCTGTTTTGGAATATTTAAGAAAATAGGAAAATAAGAAGTAGTCCGAGAAGGACATGAGGCATCCACGAGGGTGGAGGGCACGCCCTACCCCCCTGGGCGTGCCCCCTGCCTCGTGGGCACCTCGTGTGCTCTCCGGACTCCACTTTCTTGCACAATACTTCTTTTGGTTGGTAAAAATTCATTATATAATCTCCCGAAGGTTTTGACCACCGTATCACGCAAATATCTCCTTTTTTTGTTTCGAGCTGTTTTCTGCCAGGGTTGTCAAGGCCAGGCATCATGTTGTCTCCCTCCTCCTCCAACAATGAGGGCAATGATGCTTGGCTAATGAAGATAGAGCTGAAGAGAGAAGAGCCCGGAGAGATCAACAAGGATGATGGGATCAAGAAGGCCGTGGGGGATCATGTTCCGGCAGTAGCAGAAGAAGACATCCTTCAACCTCATCACAATCTCTTTACCCCAATGGAGATTGAAGCTTTGAAGATGATTGAGTTAGCTCGCATTCAAAACAAGTATCTCACAAGTGAAAATATTTCGTTGAAGGAGCATATCATCACACTCAAGGGCATTATACGCAAATTGGAGGATCTCCTACGCTCGATGTGTGACTATCCATCGTCACCAACACCTTCTTCACCAACAAAGAAGAACTGAGCACCGGGTATGGGCACTCCCCTTGGCAACTGCCAATCTTGGGGGAGTGCCCCGGTATCGTATCACCATCACTTTTATCTTTACCGTTTTTCTTAGTTCGATCCTTTTGGTAATATCTTGATCTAGTAGAATAAAGTTTTAGAATGATCTAGTTTTTAGTTTTGCTTTATGATCCTTATATGTAATCGAGTCCGTGAGACATATATAATAAAGATTAGTGTTGAGTCAAGGGCTTGATTATCTTGCTATGATCTTGAGGGAATAGAATAAAAGAGAAGAAATAAAAAGAAATAAAAAGAAATAAAGAGATCATATGGATCTTATGGAGAGTAATGACTTCACATATAAAGAGTATGATGAATAAAAATTGTTGAGAGTTGACAAACATAGTTTTGGTCATCGTTGCAATTAATAGGAAGTAATAAAGTAAGAGAGGTTCACATATAAATATACTATCTTGGACATCTTTTATGATTGTGAGCACTCATTAAAGTATGATATGCTAAAGAGTTGACGTTGGACAAGGAAGACAACGTAATGGGTTATGTTTTCTTTCATCTGAGATAAATTATATTGTCATGGATCATCCAACATGGTGAGCTTGCCTTTCCCTCTCTTGCTAGCCAATTTCTTTGCACCAAGTAGAGATACTACTTGTGCTTCCAAATATCCCTAAACCCAGTTTTTCCATGAGAGTCCACCATATCTACCTATAGATTGAGTAAGATCCTTTAAGTAAGTTGTCATCGGTGCAAGCAATAAAAATTGCTCTCTAAATATATATGACTTATTAGTGTGGAGAAAATAAGATTTATACGATCTTCTTAAAATGATCATGATGCCCTCATGTCCGTATTTTATTTTTATCGACACCTCTATCTCTAAACATGTGGACATATTTTTCGATTTCGGCTTTCGCTTGAGGACAAGCGAGGTCTAAGCTTGGGGGAGTTGATACGTCCATTTTGCATCATGCTTTTATATCTATATTTATTGCATTATGGGCCGTTATTACACATTATGTCACAATACTTGAGCCTATTCTCTCTTATTTTACAAGGTTTACATGAAGAGGGGGAATGCCGGCAACTGGAATTCTGGGCTGGAAAAGGAGCAAGTATTAGAGACCTATTCTGCACATCTCCAAAAGTCCTGAAACTCCACGGGAATTATTTTTAGAATATATAAGAAATATTGGGTGAAAGAAGTACCCGAGGGGGGCCACCCACCGTCCACGAGGGTGGGGGGCGCGCCCTACCACCTGGGAGCGCCCCTGCCTCGTGGGCCCCCTGGTGGCCCTCTGATGCCCATCTTTGGCTACATGGAGTCTTTCGTCGAGGAAAAAATCATAAGCAAGCTCATGGGACGAAACTCCGCCGCCACGAGGCGGAACCTTAGCAGAACCAATCTAGGGCTCCTGCGGAGCTGTTCTGCCGGGGAAACTTCTCTCCGGGAGGGGGAAATCATCACCATCGTCATCACCAACAATCCTCTCAAGGGGAGGGGGTCAATCTCCATCAACATCTTCACCAGCACCATCTCATCTCAAACTCTAGTTCATCTCTTGTATCCAATCGTTGTATCCAAACCTCAGATTGGTACCTGTGGGTTGCTAGTAGTGTTGATTACTCCTTGTAGTTGATGCTAGTTGGTTTACTTGGTGGAAGATCATATGTTCAGATCCATTATGCATATTAGTACCCCTCTGATTATGAACATGAATATGATTTGTGAGTAGTTACGTTTTTTCCTATGGACATGGGAGAAGTCTTGCTATAAGTAGTCATGTGAATTTGGTATTCCTTCGATATTTTGATGAGATGTACGTTGTCTTTCTTCTAGTGGTGTCATGTGAACATCGACTACATGACACTTCACCATTGTTCCGGCCTAGAGGAAGGCATTGGGAAGTAATAAGTAGATGATGGGTTGCTAGAGTGACAGAAGCTTAAACCCTAGTTTATGCGTTGCTTCGAAAGGGGCTGATTTGGATCCATATGTTTCATGCTATGGTTAGGTTTACCTTCATACTTTTGTTGTAGTTGCGGATGATTGCAATCTATCTATCTATACCTATACTAATTAGGGAGTCCCTAATAATTCCCACGTTAATCAGTAATTAGGAGCTGTTAATCTGGTGGGACCAAGTTATAATGGTGTCGATTAGTCCATGTAATCCTGGGCTGAAACGATTAGATCTATACCTATACCAATTTTTTTTTCTTATTGAAATCCAAAGGAGCCACGTCAATCACAATCTCCATGTCTCCCTGTTAGAAAAAACAACAACAATTTGAGCCCACTTTGTTCTTATAGAAAACCAAAGTAGCCACGTCAATATCAATCTCCTTCTCTCCATGTTAGAAAAAACCAACAACAGTCTGAAGCAAATCTTGCGGCATAAAATCTCTACTATCACCCCCTCCCCCCAAGATCTGGATCAAGATGAGGTTCTCCTTTAGTTTTGGCAATCTCGATCTGGACGAGGTTCTCTTTGGTTTTGTAAGTTGTTTTTTCTTAATTTCGATGGATTGAATCTCGAAGATCTCTGCAGGCTCTTCTCCTTGGTTGGATTTCTGCTACTGATTCCTTCCCACGTTATCTAGCTAGCTGTGGCTTCACGAGTGCATATGCAAGATTACTCTCCCAGTTTTTCTTCTCGCGCACCACCTGCTAGGTGCGACGCCGCTAGGTACATGCTTAGGGACCCTCTGAGAGCTCTTCAGCAGCATCGGCCTCGTGGCTAGCTCCAGGTTAGTTCTCCTAGACAAACCATTAATTTCATATATAGCACGTACATGGCGGAGAGCATTGTACCAGCAGCTGCCCGAATCATCAACCTCATTGTCACCAGATTACAGATTGCCCCAGTGGCCGTCCTAATCATAATGCACACCGTCACGAGATTTATTTGCATGGACTGCTGATTGGTTGATGTAAATAGCACAGGAGTTTGCGCTGGTGGCAGCACAAATCATCAACTCATTGTGGTGCTGGTGCAGCCTCTAAAATCCCCAACTCATCTGCCAGATCATGTAAGAAAACACATCTGCTGCATTGGTGCAACATGCAGTGGCCTCTTGCTTTCTATCTGGTTCTCCAATGCACGTAAGGGCTTACTCAAATACCAATCCAATCTCTCTCCAATCCCTATTGCCCATGTCCCTACGTTATTCTCAGAGATTCGCTACTTTCAGGCAGGAAAGCAATGAATCCTGCTGCAAGTCAGCAAGGACGTATTGACGTGACACATCTCCTGGAGTTGTTGCGTCCAGGAGAGAAGCATGGATCCTGCAGCAAATACCTAATGTTGATAGCTGACACTTGAAGAAAACAGGATGAGGAGTTTTCATATATTCAGATGCAATTTCAGCCCAGTTAGATTTGAGGCAAAGGAAGGAGGCATGAAGAAGTCTTCGTATATTTCTAAGGGAACATGCGCAAGGCTGCACTGTATTATTAAACAAGCTGCGCCCCATCCTATGGGACATCTTCAGTTAGTTGCTGAGCTTGCCTGATCCAAACAGGGTTGATTAGCTCAATGCACTCTCTCTGACCAACATTCATCATGTGCTAACGGCCATGGTGACAACCAGCCCGATGATCTTAGTTCATGTAGTTGTGTCACTGACGATTGTCATATCTTGACACGATATCTGCAGGATCTGGCCATCTAGCATGCTTGCTGAAGATACAGCCATGTACAGTGTCGGGGATATACCCCGCGGGGACGGAAGTATAACCCGGCCGGACTAGGCGTTTCATTGGTAAACCGCCAGAGGATTGGCGGTTTACGTGTCTGGCGGTTCACTGGTATGACGATTCACGAGCCTGAAGATTCATTGGTGACCCGGCGCATATTCAGATGCATGACAAGGCCCAAGGACCAGCAGGCCGGTTTAGGTTAATGGTGGGCCGGTTTAAGAGGAACGGCATGAGGAACATTTATCTTACAAGGAGCTAAGACCTGGACTTGTATCCGGTTTGTATTAGAGATAGACTAGTCCTAATCCTAATAGGACTCTACATGTAACCCGCCCCTCCAACATATATATAAGGAGGGGCAGGGCTCCCCAAAAGGGGACAAGATTCACAAGTTCCACAAGTTGGACAAGTTAGGTTTAGACAATAGCTCTCAAGATAGAGCACTCTTGTAACCGTGATCATCATCATCAATATCAATGAAGCAGGACGTAGGCTTTTACCTCCACCGTGAGGGGCTGAACCTGGGTAAAACCTCGCGTCTCTCGTCCCGCTCAACCCCTCTCAAGCTACCACATAGATGCGTTGGCCTCGCGACTAAGTCCTGACACTAAGGATATCTGCCGTGACAATTCCATGACAGTTGGCGCCCACCGTGGGCCTGTGCACGGTGGTGTTGAGTTCTTGGAGGGCGCTATCTCAGGGATCGAGAAGCTCCGTCCGGCTCAATGAAAAAGTTTCGGTCAATTTGTCGGAGAGCTCCAGCCGGCTCGCCGAAAAAGTTCCGTCAGGCTCATCGAAACGTTCCGCCGGTTCGTCGGAAATTTCCGGCCGGATCATTGAAAAGTTCCGACCGTCTCGACGAAAGGTTCTGTCTGAATCATCAAAAAGTTCCGATCGCCTCGACAAAAAGTTCAGTCCGAATCGCCGAAGGGTTCCAACTGCATCGCCGAAAGGTTCTGTCCGAGTCGTCAAAGAGTTGCGACTTCGGCTACAGAAAAGTTCCGAATTATCAAATACTTCCGGATTAGCAAAAAGTTCCGGCCGGATTATCAAGAGGTTTCAGCTCAAAAAATTCCGGATTATCAAAAATTCCGGTTGGATTATCAAGAGGTTCCGGTTCAAAGGTTCTGGATTATCAAAAGTTTCGGCTGGGTTATACAGAGGTTCCAGCTCAAAAGGTTCCGGATTATCAAAAATTCCGGTTGGATTATTAAGAGGTTCCGGTTCAAAAGTTTGGGATTATCAAAAGTTCCGGCCGGATTATCAAGAAACTCCGGTTCCAGAAATTCCGGTTTAAAAAATTCCGGCCAGGTTATTTGGAGACCTCAGGCATTACAAGACACAGAACCAATCAACTCTTTTGTCAAAACAAAAGCAGCACTATGCATTATCCGGCGCCAGCGTCCGGCAAAAAATACCAGGTGCTATCATTTCTATGTATTTTATCAGTACATGTTAATTCATCTGACAACAATTACTCTGGCCTATAATATTTTTATGCGGGGCAACTATTAAAAGAAAAAGGGGTGGTGTTATACCACAGATGCACGTTCGGCTGTATCGCGCGGCTTCACGGACAGGGTGTCGCGGTCCGATTTACGTCAACGTACCGGCTGACTCGCCCGTGTGCACCACCTTACAACACCACGGACGACTCGCCCGTCCGCCATGGCCACTGGTTCATGCGTCCACGCCGGCTTACAACGTGGAGGACAACTTGCTCGGCCGCACTGGCTTACAATGCCGGGCTGACTCATCTGTCTGCTCCTACGGTTAACTCGGCCGTGATTAATTTTAGCATCACTGTGGTGATCATCAACTCGATGGCGGATAATTTCCGGCCTAGCACATCAGGTGATATCCATCTAAAATATATTTTATTAGCACATACTATTTTTGTCAAAGAACAGTTTACCTTTGCCTTGGTCTGCAATATTGTTTATGCAGGATAATTGTTCATTGCAAAAGCTATGGCTGTGTCATGGATGTATAAACTCGCGCAACCATTATGAATGTGCTAGTATCTTACCATGCCATCAAGCTCGATGAATATATGTGCAAACCGCCATTCTGCAGACCGGTTTACATCAATATGACGTGGCTAATTCGCCCGTCCACGCCGGTTTACAGTGCCGCGGCCGACTCATCTGTCTATGCCGCCTTTGAAAGCCGCGGTCGTCTTTGCTGTCCGTCTCTCATGGCCTGGTCTACATCAACATACCGGGCCGCACCTGTCTGCATGAGCTGTTTATTGGGTATGAGCAAGTCATAGCTTGGGTAGCCCGGTTTTCTTTCAAATTGGAGACAAATTATCATCAACAGTCGTTTGCACTGGATGGTTCAATGGGCAGGCGCACAAGTCGCCACCACTACAGTTTTGATTAACTTCAAATCGCCAGTTGGAAGGAACCATTGGCCGAGTTGCTGACACGGCTCATATGGGATCATTTACAACCCGCCGCAGTCACCTCAACCTTCTATGGATTCACATCGTGCTATCAACGCCAATGATATACAAGTTGTACCGGTTTATATCACGGTCAAATATGGAGAGTCTCAAGCCAACTCCTCGAGTCACCTTTGAGGCTCGGGGGCTACGATGACATGACTCAGCAAATCTTGCCAGTTTCAGCAAATTTAAGAACCCCAGGACGATGGAGGGAAGGATAACCCGGTCCCGGAGGCTACTGTTATATTGATGAAATTTTAAGGGCCGTCAGAAAATTGCCGGCTTAGAAAGTATATGACAGTTATAAAATGCCGGCTCAATGAAGAAGTTCCGGGTCATCAGAAATGACTCCGGTTTAAAATCCGGCTCAAGGGAAGTCAGTCTCACCTGAAGCTCTCAATATCCGGTTTACAATCCGGTTCAAGAAAAATCTATTTTCCCACAAAGCTCTGAAGCGCTCAAATCCGGTTTAACAATGTCTGGTTCAAAAGGGAATTAACTTCTCACAAGTTTGAGTTTAAAGGCTGTCAGAAAATTTCCGGCTGAAAATGAAGATTCCAGTTTAAAATCCGGTTGAAGGGAAAGATGTCTCCCACAAAGCTTTGAAACTCTTAATATCCGGTTTAACATCCGGTTCAAGAAGGATTTATCTCTTGCAAATAGTTAAAAGGTGCCAAAGAGGACCTGCTGCCATGATGCGCGGTTCAAACATGGGTATCCTGCCTTATTGGCTTATCATATTATTGATCACTTGGGGGCTTTGGTCGCGTCCGAACCATAGCAACACCTTTTGATAGGCGTAAAGCCACAACATCACTTGGGGACTTGTGGTCACGTCTGAACCATAGTCACGCCTCTTGATCGGCCTAGTGCCACAACATCACTTGGGGGCTTGGTCGAACCCGAACCATAGCTACACCTCTTGATCGGCGTAATGCCAAAGCATCACTTGGGGACTTGTGGTCACGTCTGAACCATAGTCACGCCTCTTGATCGGCCTAGTGCCACAACATCACTTGGGGGCTTGGTCGAACCCGAACCATAGCTACACCTTTTGATCGGCGTAATGCCAAAGCATCACTTGGGGACTTTTGGTCACGTCTGAACCATAGTCACGCCTCTTGATCGGCCTAGTGACACAACATCACTTGGGGGCTTGGTCAAACCCGAACCATAGCTACACCTCTTAATCGGCGTAATGCCAAAGCATCATTTGGGGACCTGGCTGACTCGAACCATAGCTACGCCTTTTTGGGGGCTTGGTCGTGTCCGACCATGGTAATGCCTCTTGATCGGCTCAAAGCCTCATTTGCAATGGTTTTATTTTTGCCTTTGCTTGAATTCTGTTCTTTTTTGCTAAAGACCTTTTACTTGTGTTGCGTTTTTGAACCAACATTGTCAATCCGGTTCGACTGTCAAATTACAAATTGGCGGAACACGGTGAAATCTTAATCCGGAGACTATCTGCCCGGTTTGGTTTTAAGTTACCATCCTATTATGGAGTAAACCGGTGTTTATCAACCCGGCTCGGCTTTCAACTACAAGTTGTCAGTACACGATCAAATTATAACCCGGAGACTATCAGCCCGGTCTGGTTTGACTATGAGTTGCCAGTATTATATATGGTTAAACCGGTGTTTATCACAACCCGGCACGGTTTTATCATAAACTGGCACAATATGGAAGGAGTTGTTAGTACTCAAGATTTGGGTTATCACCCTTACTACAAAAAGTTGGTAAAACCAATAATGTGATTCAATGTCACAGGTATGATATATTTCATATTTGATTATTCTTAAGTGCAGCCTTGGTTATAAACCCGTGTTATTTGTTGGGCGTTATGATCCGTCCGGCGGTAAACCGCCAGGACACTTTAAACTTGTTGTACGCGGAAACAGGTTGAATAAAGCATAATTACAAATCACCGGTGTTTATTGAACCGGTCTGGCTTTGGACTATAAGTCGCTAGTATATATTTGGATTGCGCCATTAGAATTGTGCGCTTATAAATCATTGGGTATATTATTCAAATTGCCATCATGGCTGGATTTTTATTATGGTTATCAGTAACCAGTATTATGATTAAAGTTTTCAAAGTCGCTTTAGCACAATGTCTATTATTTTATCAAAGGATATGATTTATTCTACAATGGAAGGAATAGTCCCGAGTCGCTGCAAGCTTACCACCCGGCACTTGGGGGCTACATTATTCAAATTGAGATTACATGCAAGTCTCATGTCGCTGCAAGCATGCACCATGACACTTGGGGGCTAATGCAAAGTCCTTTTTACTAGTCTTATTGAAGACCCGACTCATCATATTATAATGAGCCGGCCCTTGGGGGCTACCAATTGCTCATGCCAACAATTCAAGGTACACAAGTTTTCGTCCATAATATTGAAGGATCCATTGCTCAGTTAGTAAAGCACAAAGCTCTTAACCTTGTGGACGTGGGTTCAAGCCCTACGATGGATGCTACATTATAAGATGTTATTTTCATTGAAGTATATATCAAGTCCCGGTTCAGTATTATCTTACTATGCCGGCCCTTGGGGGCTACACATCACTGTTAAAATCTACATTATTATATTTACAAAGTTCCTGCTCATTATTGCATAATGACCCGGTCCTTCGGGGTTACACTGATTGAAGTTTTTATAAGCAATTACAAGTCCCAGGTTGCTGCAAGCATGACAACCCGGCACTTGGGGGCTACATATATGGAGTATTCAGTTTATATGATTGAGATGAACAAACCGGATTTCTTCAAGGTTGAAACACTTATTGGAGCAAGTCTTAAGTTATCACTGTGTTCTCCTCTTAAGACTTGGGGGCTACAGGTATTATGCATATAAAGGAGGAACATCTTCATTTTATCAGTTTTGAGCAAATCAGGAAGATCAATTACATGACCCGATGTCGACAACAATTATGACCTGGCGCCATCAATATTTATAAACCGTGATCATCATCATCAATATCAATGAAGCAGGACGTAGGCTTTTACCTCCACCGTGAGGGGCCGAACCTGGGTAAAACCTCGCGTCTCTTGTCCCGCTCAACCCCTCTCAAGCTACCACATAGATGCGTTGGCCTCGCGACTAAGTCCTGACACTAAGGATATCTGCCGTGACAATTCCACGACATACAGCGACAAGCAGATTAACCATTTTAGACAATGCGTGGCGATAGTTATGATGCTCCACATAGCTGCAGCTTGCAAGTTTTGACGGTTTTTCCACCTCGCCAAAAATGCATCCTCTGATGTATGTTCAATTTCAATAGTATGTCTCTTCTTGCTACATATGGCAAATTGCCGCATTGCGTTGATTTTTTGGAAGCAAGCAATCATAGTTTATCCTGAAATTACTCCTCTGACCTCATGCAAAAAACATCAATTCTTTTGTAAGACTATGGGAAATAGCTTTAGAGTTTCTTATGACCATAATTAATATGCCGGTAATAGGTGGGCTGATGTATAAGCGTGGCCACTCAAAATTAGTGTGGTGCGTGCACAAAATCTTGAATGTCATGCTACATCTATTTCCCATGTTGTATGATATTACTTAATTAGTACACATGATGGAGTCTAAAACATTGTACTATGAGGCGAAGCATTGAAGTACGCAAGAACTAACAAACTGTGGGTTTGAAGAAAATAGAAAATCCAGTTGCCCTCCATTGATCTCAATTATATTTGTTGCCTGCAATCCTATATCTTACCCGTGAAAGTTCCAATAGTTTTTTGTTAATTTTGTGTTTGAGTGTATGCTTGCAAATAGGCTGTGACGATCATGCATGCTAATAATTTTGGATTGCCGAGATTTGCTAGATGTTTTCTTAGTGTTTCTTAAGCAGAATAGTGCTCATTCTACTTTCGGTTGTCGGTATATAAGTCAAGCAGTTTGTTGTCATTGCTCAGTTTGATAGGATGTGTATGTAATGGGAGATGAAATGATCATGATAGTTTATATTCAGTTCAGGTATATACTTTGACTCTTAATCTCATTCTTTCTAACAATTAGTAATGGCATCATGATGCAAAGGAATTTCACAATTTAGCTTAATTTAGAAGAGAGCATCTCAGTTTTTTGGTACTTAACTATAATATTAGTAGGCTCATAACAGAGAATATGTCACAACCATCCACATAATTGTTATTTTTCTATGGTAAAGATTTTCTTCAGCTCTAAACCTGATGTCTTTACTTATAGGAGGCTCATCCCTAGCATGCACGACCTTAAGGGATTTTTTTACAAATTCTTTGGGCACCCAATTACAATTTATAAGTTACAACGCGTTTTTTGTCACATCGTTGTTCCACCTATCCCCACCATATTATGCCTAGATATCCTGAACCCCCTTGCTCTATTCCATTGTGTCTAGCTGCACCATATCTGCCACTGGCACCCATAATGCCTCTGTCCTCCTGAATTGTACACCTTCATCGTTAGGGTGTCCTACCTGTAGCTAAGGTTCTCTGCTTTCATTGCAGCCATGCCTGGGTGATAGATTACTATCGACGCTGTTCTCGAGCTGATGTTCCAGACTAGGCATCATATAAGCAATTCAACATCCTCATATGTGGCATCAAACTCGACCAAGTACCTGTATGTATTTAATTTAATTCCCTCCATTGGATGAAGATCTCCTATTTTGTGTAGCGTAGTCACGTGGCATTCATATAGGATGCACTTGAGGTTTGAGTAATCCATTTCTTCTAATAATTTTGTGCACCTTTTTCTTTTAGTTGAGTTCTTAAATGAGTGGGGTGGTTAGCTTTGAGGTGGACCACTTCGTGATTTCTGGCAACAAGAGTGCCCATGGATTATTAGCTAATATATGATTGGTGCCTTTTGTTTCAGGTACATGATCATTGATTCGTATTTTATTGACACCTAATCCATGCTTTCCACAACAATCAAGGAAGTTTGAGATATTAGATATGGATATTAAACCATAAGGACAGCCGTTGAGTTGTTCCAATGTCATCATCCTTTGTATCAGGTATAAATGAATATTAATTATGATGAGTTCACATTTGTGAGTAGGGAAATCTATGGTTTCCGCGAGACTTAAGCAATTCAAATATTTGATATGGATTCTGATGGTAATGAAAACGTAATTGGTCAATCCCACTGTAGCTATCTTGCCTTATTATGCAAAAGCTCAATCCGTTCAGAACAACCTCTTAGGTTAAACTTGGCATTTTTTGTAAATGTTTTTAAACTGTAATGCCTTACTACCTAAATTTTAATGTGTAAATGCTTTTGTATACTAGCCCGTGCAGACGCACGGGTTGACGACTAGTAGGGGTTAATCATAAATGGGATGCTTGTCCAAGGAAGGACAGTACCCAAGCACCGGTCCACCCACATATCAAATTATCAAAGTACCGAACGCGAATCATATGAACATGATGAAAACTAGCTTGACGATAATTCCCATGTTTCCTCGGGAGCGCTTTCCTTTATATAAGAGTTTGTGCAGGCTTGTCCTTTGCTACAAAAAGGATTGGGCCATATTGCTGCACCTTATTTACTTTTATTACTTGTTACCCGTTACAAATTACCTTATCACAAAACTATCTATTACCGATAATTTCAGTGTTTGCAGAGAATACCTTGCTGAAAACCGCTTATCATTTCCTTCTGCTCCTCGTTGGGTTCGACACTCTTACTTATCGAAAAGGCTATGATAGATCCCCTACACTTGTGGGTCATCACTCCTCACCGACCAGCGAGCCTATGAAGGAATTACTCACTCCCGATGGAGAGCATCATGGAATTGGCAATGCAGGAGGGTTGGTCATGACGAAGATCGAAGATCCCCCTCTCCAGAGCCCCGAACAGACTCTATATCTGGCCTCCCGATGAAGAATAGGAGGTGGCGGTGGCTCCATGTCATGAAACGCGATGAAACTTCGTCCCTGATTTTTTCTCCAAATATGGGTATTTAAGGAGTTGGAATTAGGGTTAGCGGGGCCACCAGGTGGGCACAACCCACCTGGGCGCGCTTGGAGGGGGTGGCACCCCCTGGTGGGTTGTGCTCAACCAGGGGGCCTCCTCCGGTGGTTCATGGCTCTAGTATTTTTATATATTCTGAAATAATTCTCCAAAAAGTTTCGTTCCAAACCGTGAACTTCTATTTCTGCACAAAAACAACACCACGGTAGTTCTGCTGAAAATAGCATCAGTCCGGGTTAGTTTCATTGAAATCATGCAATTTAGAGTCCAAAACAAGAGCAAAAGTGTTAGAAAAAGTAGATACGACAGAGACGTATCAACTCCCCCAAGCTTAAACCTCTTGTCCTCAAGCAATCCAGTTGATAAACTGAAAGTGAAAAATAAAAACTTTTACAAAGTGTTTTGCTCTTGTTTACATAAATAAGCTTAAGTAGCACCCATGTTTTCAGCAAAGATCATGACTAACCATGTCAATAATTACTCTTAGAAATTATATTAACTCATATCAATGGCATAATCAACTAGCGAGCAATAAGATATCTCAAATGCCAACACTTTGTCAAAACAATCATGATATAATATGACAATTGTGATATCTCACTAGCCGTTTCTGAGACCGCAAAACATAAATGCAGAGAACCTCCAAAGTTCAAGCAGTGACTAAACATTGTAATTCATGGTAGAAAAGATCCAGTCATGATGCATCCAACATTAACTATACACAATGCATGATGATGACAATCATGCTCTCAGATCTAGCGCTTATTTGAGAAGGTGATGACTCAACATAAAATTAAATAGATAGTCCCTTCGCAGAGGGAAGCAGGGATTTGTAGAGGTGCCAGAGCTCAAAGTTTTAAAAACAGAGATAAATGAAAATTTGAGGAATGCACCCTTCCTATTTAGTTCACGATCGAAAGTTATCAAAATCTTCCATGCTAAACACATTAGTGGCGGTTCCCAAGCGATAAAAGTAAAGTTTTACTCCCCCTCCACCA
The DNA here is from genome assembly GCF_003073215.2 of Triticum urartu. NCBI lineage: Eukaryota > Viridiplantae > Streptophyta > Magnoliopsida > Poales > Poaceae > Triticum > Triticum urartu. The sequence continues at coordinate 604,119,717 of NC_053028.1, forward strand.
ACATACACACTGCACGGCTTGCCAAATCCACGGGTACCGTCCATACGAACAACAATCTTGGGAGAGTTTTATTTAATTATTTGCAATTTTTGAATTCGGGACTGGCAATCCCTATTACCACCCCTCTCGTGCAAGAACGAGTGAATAAACACTCATCATGAGAATAGCCCACTTAGCATGGAAGATACCGACTACCCCATGTCGCTCTGTGAACAATCCAGGCACACAAAAACAAATGTTTATTTGAAGTTTTTAGAGGTGGCACATGCAAATTTACATAGAACGACAGGGTAATACCGCATATAAGTAGATATGGTGGACTCATCTAGAATAACTTGGGTTTTAGGATTTTGATGCAGAAGCAGTATTCCCGCTTAGTACAGGCGAAGGCTAGAAAATAGGTTGAGAAGCAGTCAGCTAGAGAGCGAAAACGGTCATGAACATGTATTATGAATAATGAACATTGTATATTAGCATGAGTAGGATATGGAAACCATGAACATAAATATCGTAGAGGCTATGTTGATTTTGATTCAACTACATGCATGAACATGTGCCAAGGCAAGCCACTTGAAAAATTCAGTGGAGGATACCGTATCATCATACCACATCACAATCATTTTAACGCAATGTTAACATCCAAGATAAATCATTATCCACTCCTAGCTACTTAAGCATGGCATGAGAAACTATAATCTCTAATTGTCATTGCAAACATGTTTGATCATAATATGCTGAATTGTATGGATACTAGGTTAAACATATTTACAAAAACAGAACAAGTCGAGTTCATACTCGTTTCTCTCTGCCACAACCAGTTCATCAAACATCTTCATTATTGCCTTTGACTTGCGCGACCGAATGATATAAAAATAATAATAGTGCAAGAGTGTCGTGAACTAAGCTGAAATTTGCAAACATTTTATTCAAAAGGAGAAGACAAAGCAATTTGTGATCTTTGTTAGATAAACAATAATGCATATCAGAGCCACTCTACACTTTCATTGGGGTCTTCTCCTCGGTATGACTCAATAGAAATAAATTTTTTTAGGGAAACACACTGAAATATTTTTGGAGTTTTTAGTTTTTCTTGAAGAAAGCAAATTAAAGGAAGAAAAAAAATGAGAGAAACTATTTACATAGGAGAGGTCCTAATAATCAAGAAGAAGAATCAAGAAATCTTTTTGGGTTTTCTTTCAATACTACAACTAATTAAAAAAGAAAGGAAAACCAAAAAGAAGCAAGAAATATTTTTGGGTTTTCTCAAAGTTTTTCAAACACACATGAAGAAAGCGAGAAAAAATAAATCTAACATGGATAATACAATGAAAAAGTGTGAACACCGATGACTGGAATAAAATGTGTGAGCATGAATATAATGTTAGTGGAAACACGTACTCCCCCAAGCTTAGCCTTTTGTCCTAGCTTGGTAATCACCACCCGTAGTAGCCATCTGGTCCCATGTCGAAATGCTGCGGCGGCGGCACCTGAGCGTCCCACTCATGGGGCTCCTCCTCTGCAGCTGTCTGGGCATTCCGATAGGCAATGATGTCATCCGGCATGATCCTATAATCGCCCTTGGCAATAGAATCAAACAAAGAAGGTGCAGGCAACGGACTAATATCACGGGTATCTTCACTGAAAACTAGGTTGTAAGGAATATTATGAATATAGTTATCAATATCATTAAACTGATGAGCCACCATCATTTGGTGATCTAGATAAACCTTGGGCAGAGGATAATCATGTTGGCGTATCTGAATGTTAAAGTGACTCACTAAGCGAGTAGCATAAATATCGCCATGAAATTTTCCCTTGGTCCTATTAAGGTGCAAAAGATGTGCAATAATAGCCCCTAGGCTAAAGTGGTTATCGCCGTATAATGCATGATGTAAGATGTCAAAGTCGGGGGCACTAAGTGCATCGACCTTCTCTCTAGCAATTAAACACTTCGCAATAAATAGAGCAAAATAATGCACAGAAGGAAACTTCAAGCTAGTGGAAGTGACGCTTGATACACCTCTCTCATCTCCTGTTGACAGAGTATGATAAAAGTCCTCAAACTCTACAGGTCTAGGCTCTCTTATTTCCTCGTCAGAAGGGATCAAGCATATATCACAAAAGTCAGTGAGTGGTATTTGACAGGTTTCAACATATAAATTAAACTGCACCTTAGGGGGTTATTCCTACTCAGAAAATGAAAAGTTTGCACAAAGGAATTTGTAAGGAGTATTGTTCACACTCAGCTACATTGAACGCGGTTAGCCCGGCATTTACAGCGAATTGGGCGAACTCTTGATGAATCCCGACACCCTCCATGAAGGGATTATGTGGCCACTCGCATGGTCGCACCTCCGACCTTCTCCGAGTGTGCAGGTCATTGTCCGATGATTCCCCAAGACTCCCTTAATTAGCATTTTTCTTGGAGGCAAACTTCCTAAATCAACACATCTTATTCCTATAGGTAAAATTCTGAAAATTTTAGTCCACAAAATTTTAGTCAACAAAACTTCACAAGATTGATAGCAACTACTCTTAAGGATGCATAAAGACCATATCAAGTATTCAAACTACCTAGAACTCTAAGAATTCAACATGCAAGCTCATCTATAGGAGCACCAAGAGTAGCTATTTATTCAAAATATAATCCACTAAAGCAAAAACTAATTGGGGCAATGGAGGAGTCACATACCAAGTAGCAGTCCCCCAAAACAGTTTTGGAGATGGAGCTTCGAGCAAAGAGATCGAAATCCGTGGGTTTGAGAACAAGAACACGAGAGAGAGAGAGAGAGAGAGAGAGAGAGAGAGAAATGGTAATCTTTTTCTGGAGGTAGGAGATGATATGGGCTAAAGAGATAAGTGACGGGACCCACATGGGGATCACAACCCACCAGGGCGCGCTTGAGGTTGATGGCGCGCCCCGGTGTCTTGTGTTCACCAGGTGCATGAAGGAAATATGCCCTAGAGGCAATAATAAAGTTGTTATTTTATATTTCCTTATATCATGATAAATGCTTATTATCCATGCTAGAATTGTATTAACCGGAAACTTGATACATGTGTGGATACATAGACAAAACACAGTGTCCCTAGTAAGCCTCTACTAGACTAGCTCGTTATTCAAAGATGGATAAGTTTCCTGACCATAGACACGTGTTGTCATTTTATAAACGGGATCACATCATTAGAGACTGATGTGATGGACAATACCCATATGTTAGCTTAGCATAATGATCATTAAGTTTTATTGCTATTGCTTTCTTCATGACTTATACATATTCCTCTGACTATGAGATTATGCAAATACCGGAGGAACACCTTGTGTTCCATCAAACGTCACAACGTAACTGGGTTGGCATAGATCGAGAAGGTGTTTGTTGGGTTGGCATAGATCGAGATTAAAATTTGTCACTTCGAGTATCGGAGAGGTATCTCTGGTCCCTCTCAGTAATGCACATCACTATAAGCCTTGCAAGCAATGTGACTAATGAGTTAGTTGCGGGACGATGCATTACGGAACGAGTAAAGAGAATTGCCGGTAACGAGATTGAACTAGGTATGATGATACCGACGATCGAATCTCGGGCAAGTAACATACCGATGACAAAGGGAACAACGTATGTTGTTATGCAATTTGACCTATAAAGATCTTTGTAGAATATGTAGGAGCCAATATGAGCATCCAAGTTCCACTGTTGGTTATTGATCGGAGATGTGTCTCGGTCATGTCTACCTAGTCCTCAAACTCGTAGGGTCCGCACGCTTAACGTTCGATGACGATTTGAATTATGAGTTATGTGATTTGATGAGCGAAGTTTGTTCGGAGTCCCGGATGAGATCACTGACATGACGAGGAGTTTTGAAATGGTCGAGAGGTAAAGATCGATATATTGGAAGGTTATATTCGAACATCAGAATGGTTCCGAAGTGTTTCGGGTATTTTCCGGAGTACCAAGAGGTTACCGGTACCCCCCGGGGAAGTAATGGGCCTTAATGGGCTTTAGGGGAAAGGAGAGAAAGGCCTCAACGGGTGCCCCCCCACGGCTGGTCAGAATTGGACTAGGAGGGGGCGGTGCCCCCTCTTTCCTTCTCCCCTCTTCCTCCTTCCCTCCTTGTCCTAGTTGGAATAGGAAAAGGGGGGGGCAATCCTACTTGGACCGAGAGTCCAAGTAGGACTCCCCCCTTTGGTGCCGCCCCCCCCCTTGGGCCGGCCTCCTCTTCCCCCTCCTTTATATACGTGGGAGGGGGGCACCCCAAAGGGACACCATGTCTTCTCTTAGCCGTGTGCGGTGCCCCCTTCACAGTTACACACCTCGATTATATCGTTGTAGTGCTTAGGCGAAGCCCTGCACCGGTAACTTCATCATCACCATCAACACGCCGTCGTGCTGAAAAAACTCTCCATCATCCTCAACTGGATCAAGGGCTCGAGGGATGTCATCGAGCTGAACGTGTGCTGAACACGGAGGTGCCGTGCGTTCGGTGCTAGGATCGGTTGAATCGCAAAGACGTTCGACTACATCAACCACGTTACTAAACTCTTCCAATTTCGGTCTACGAGGGTATGTGGACACACTCTCTTCTCTTGTTGCTATGCATCTCCTAGATAGATCTTGCGTGATCGTAGGTAAATTTTTGAGATACTTCGTTCCCTACAGTGGCATCTGAGCCAGGTCTATGCATAGATGTTATATAGACGAGTAGAACAGAAAGAGTTGTGGGTGATAATAGTCATACTGCTTACCACCAACATCTTACTTTGATTCGGCGGTATTTTTGGTTGAAGCGGCTTGGACCGACATTACATGACCGCGTTCATGAGACTGGTTCTACCGACGTGCTTCGCACACAGGTGGCTGGCGGGTGTCTGTTTCTCCAACTTTAGTTGAATCGAGTTTGACTACGTCCGATCCTTGTTGAAGGTTAAAACAACACACTTGAGGAAAAATCGTTGTGATTTTGATGCGTAGGTAAGAATGGTTCTTGCTAGAAGCCCATAACAGCCACATAAAACTTGCAACAACAAAGTAGAGGACGTCTAACTTGTTTTTGCAGGGCATGTTGTGATGTGATATGGTCAAGACGTGATGAGATATAAATTGTTGTATGAGGTGATCATGTTTTGTTGAAGTTATCGGCAACTGTCAGGAGCCTGGTTGTCTCTTTATTGCATAAGATGCAAGCCCCATATATTTGCTTTACTTTATCACTATGCGATAGCAATAGTTGCAAAAGAAATAGTTGGCGCGACAACCATATGACGACACGTTGATAGAGATCAAGATGATGGATATCATGGTGTCATGCTGGTGACGATGGAGATCATGACGGTGCTCTGGAGATGGAGATCAAAGGCACAAGATGATGATGGCCATATCATGTCACATATTTTGATTGCGTGTGATGTTTATCCTTTATGCATCTTATTTTTCTTATTACGGTGGTAACATTATAAGATGATCCCTCACTAAATTTCAAGGTATAAGTGTTCTCCCTGAGTATGCACCGTTGCTACAGTTCGTTGTGCCGAGACACCACGTGATGATCGGGTGTGATAAGCTCTATGTTCACATACAAAGGGTGCAAGCCAGTTTTGCACACGTGGAATACTCGGGTTAAACTTGACGAGCCTAGCATATGCAGATATGGCCTCAGAACAATGAGATCGAAAGGTCGAGCGTGAATCATATAGTAGATATGATCAACATAGTGATGTTCACCATTGAAAACTACTCCATCTCACGTGATGATCAGACATGGTTTTGTTGATATGGATCACGTGATCATTTAGACGACTAGAGGGATGTCTATCTAAGTGGGAGATTCTTAAGTAATATGATTAATTGAACTTTAATTTATCATGAACTTAGTCCTGATAGTATTTGCAAATTATGTTGTAGATCAATAGCTCGCGTTATTGCTCCCCATTTATTTTTGATATGTTCCTAGGTAAAATAAGTTGAAAGATGATAGTAGCAATGATGCAGACTGGATCCGTGATATGAGGAATATCCTCATTACTGCATAGAAGAATTATGTCCTTGATGCACCGCTAGGTGACGGACCTTTTGCAGGAGCAGATGCAGACGTTATGAACATTTGGCAAGATCGTTATGACGACTACTTGATAGTTTAGTGCACCATGCTTTACGGCTTAGAACCGGGACTTCGAAAATGTTTTGAATGACATAGAGCATATGAGATGTTCCAAGAGATGAAATTCGTATTTCAGTCTCATGCCCGTGTCGAGAGGTATGATACCTCTGACAAGTACTTTTCCTACAAGATGGAGGAGAATAGCTCACCCACTGAGCATGTGTTCAGAATGTCTGAGTACTACAATCGCTTGAGTGGGAGTTAATCTTGCAGATAAGATAGTGATTGACAGAGTTCTCTAGTCACTATCACCAAGTTACTGGAACTTCCTGATGAACGATAATATGCAAGGGATGACGAAAACGATTCCCCGAGCTCTTCACGATGCTGAAATCGGCGAAGGTAGAAATCAAGAAAAGCATCAAGTGTTGATGGTTAACAAGACCATTAGTTTCAAGAAAAAGGGGCAAAGGAAAATAAAGGGAACTTCAAGAAATAATGGCAAGCAAGTTGCTACTCCCGTGAAGAAACCCAAAGCTAGACCTAAGCCTGAAACTGAGTGCTTCTACTACAAAGGGAATGGTCACTAGAAGTAGAACTACCCCAAATACTTGGCAGATAAGAAGGATGGCAAAGTGAAAGGTATATTTGATATACATGTTATTGATGTGTACTTTACTAGTGTTCATAGTAACCCTGGGGTATTTGATACCGGTTCAGTTGCTATGATTAGTAACTCGAAACATGATTTACAAAATGAACAAAGACTAGTTGAGGGCGAGGTGATGATGTGTGTTGGAAATGATTCCAAGGTTGATATGATCACCATCGCATACTCCCTATACCTTCGAGATTGGTATTGAAACTAAATAAATGTTATTTGGTGTTTGCGTTGAGCATAAATATGATTGGATCATGTTTATTGGATATGGTTATTCATTTAAGTCAGAGCATAATTGTTGTTCTGTTTACATGAATAAAACCTTCTATGGTCTTACATCTAATGTAAACGGTTTAGTGAATCTCGATCACAGTGATACACATAATATTGATGCCAAAAGATGCAAAGTTAATAATGATAGTGCAACTTATTTGTGGCACCGTCGTTTAGGTCATATTGGTGTAAAGCATATGAAGAAACTCCATGCTGATGGGATTTTGGAATCACTTGATGCTTGCGAACCATGCCTCATGGGCAAGATGACTAAAACTCCATTCTCCGGAAGAATGGAGCAAGCCACTGACTTATTGGATATACTGATGTATGCGGTCCGATGAGTGTTGAGGCTTGCGTCGGGTATCATTATTTTCTGACCTTCACAGATGATTTAAGCAGATATGGATATATCTACTTAATGAAACACAAGTCTGAAACATTTGAAAAGTTCAAAGAAATTCAGAATGAAGTTGACAATCATCGTAACAAGAAAATAAAGTTTCTACGATCTGATCGCAGAGGCAAATATTTGAGTTACGAGTTTGGCCTTCCTTTAAAAAGAATGTGGAATAGTTTCACAACTCATGCCACCTGGAACATCACAGAGTAATGGTGTGTCTGAACATCGTAACCGTACTTTATTAGATATGGTGCGATCTATGATGTCTCTTACCGATTTACCACTATCATTTTGGGGTTATGCATTAGAGACATCTGCATTCATGTTAAATAGGGAATCATCTAAATCCGTTGAGACAACACCGTATGAACTATGGTTTGGCAAGAAACCTAAGCTGTCGTTTCTTAAAGTTTGAGGTTGAGATGCTTATGTGAAAAAACTTCAGCCTGATAAGCTCGAACCCAAATAGGAGAAGTGTGTATTCATAGGATACCCAAAAGAAATTGTTGGGTACACCTTCTATCACAGATACGAAGGCAAGATCTTTGTTGCTAAGAATGGATCCTTTCTAGAGAAGGAGTTTCTCTCGAAAGAAGTGAGTGGGAGGAAAGTAGAACTTGACTAGGTAGTTGTACCTTCTCCCAAATTGGAAAGTAGTTCATCACAGAAATCAGTTCCAGTGATTCCTACACCAATTTGTGAGGAAGGTAATGATGATGATCATGAAACTTCAGATCAAGTTACTACCGAACCTCGTAGGTCAAGCAGAGTATAGTCCCTACCAGAGTAGTACGGTAATCCTTTCTGGAAGTCATGTTACTAGACCATGACAAACCTACGAATTATGAGGAAGCGATGATGAGCCCAGATTCCGAGAAATGGCTTGAGGACATGAAATCTGAGATGGGATCCATGTATGAGAACAAACTATGGACTTTGATTGACTTGCCCGATGATCGGTGAGCCATTGAGATTAAATGGATCTTCAAGAGGAAGACGAACGCTAATAGTAGTGTTACTATCTACAAAGCTCGAATTGTCGCAAAAGGTTTTTGACAAGTTCAACGTGTTGACTGTGATGAGAGTTTCTCACTCATATATATGCTTAAAGTCTGTCCGAATCTTGTTAGCAATTGCCGCATTTTATGAATTATATATGATGCAACCAGAAGGTTTTGTGAATCCGAAAGGTGCTAACAAAGTGTGTACGTTCTAGTGATCCATTTATGGACTGGTGTAAGCATCTCGGAGTTGGAATGTACGCTTCGATAGTGTGATCAAAGCATATGGTTTTATACAGACTTTTGGAGAAGCCTGTATTTACAAGAAAGTGAGTGGGAGCTCTATAGAATTTCTAATATTATATGTGTATGACATATTGTTGATTGGAAATAATACAAAATTTCTGGATAGCATAAAAGGATACTTGAATAATAATTTTTCAATGAAGGAACTTAGTGAAGCTACTTACATATTGGTCATCAAGATCAATAAAGATAGATCAAGACGCTTGATAAGACTTTCGATGAGTACATACCTTGATAAGATTTTGAAGGAGTTCAAAATGGATCAGTCAAAGAGGGAGTTCTTCCCTGAGTTGTAAGGTGTGAAATAGAGTAAAGACTCAAAACCCGACCACGACAGAAAATAGAAAGAGAATGAAAAGTCATTCCCTATGCCTCAGTCATAGGTTCTATAAAGTATGCTATGCTGTGTACAAGACCTATTGTGTACCTCACCATAAGTTTGGCAAGAGGGTACAATAGTGATCCAGGAGTGGATCACTGGACAACAGTCAAAATTATCCTTAGTGAAATAAGGACATGTTTCTCAGTTATGGAGGTGACAAAAAGTTCGTCGTAAAGGGTTACGTCAATGCAAGCTTTGACACTGATCCGAATGACTCTAAGTCTCAATCTGGATACATATTGAAAGTGGGAGCGATTAGCTAGAGTAGCTCCGTGCAGAGCATTGTAGACATAGAAAATTTTCATAATACATATGGATCTGAATGTGGCAGGCCCGTTGACTAAACTTCTCTCACAAAGCAAAACATGATCAATCTTTGGGTGTTAATCACATAACAATGTGAACTAGATTATTGACTCTAGTAAACCCTTTGGGTATTAGTCACATGGAGATGTGAACTAATCACATAAAGTTGTGAACTATTGGTGTTAAATCACATGACGATGTGAACTAGATTATTGACTCTAGTGCAAGTGGGAGACTCAAGGAAATATGCCCTCGAGGCAATAATAAAGTTGTTATTTTTTATTTCCTTATATCATGATAAATGTTTATTATCCATGCTAGAAATGTATTAACCGGAAACTTGATACATGTGTGGATACATAGACAAAACAAAGTGTCCCTAGTAAGCCTCCACTAGACTAGCTCGTTAATCAAAGATGGATAAGTTTCCTGACCATAGACATGTGTTGTCATTTGATAAATAGGATCACATCATTAGAGAATGATGTGATGGATGATACGTCTCCAACGTATCTATAATTTTTGATTGTTCCATGCTATTATATTATCTGTGTTGGATGTTAATGGGCTTATTTATATACTTTTATATTAGTTTTGGGACTAACCTACTAACCCAAGGCCCAGTGCAAATTGATGTCTTTTGCCTATTTCAGTGTTTCGCAGAAAAGGAATATCAAACGGAATCCAAACGGAATGAAACCTTCGGGAGAGTTACTTTTGGAACAAACGTGATCCAGAGGACTTGGAGTGGACGTTAAGAAATCAACGAGGAGGCCACGAGGCAGGGAGGCGCACCTGCCCCCCTGGGCGCGCCCCCACCCTCGTGGGCCCCTTGTAGCTCCACCAACCTACTTCTTCCTCCTATATATGTTCATATACCCCGAAAACATCCAGGAGCACCACGAAACCCTATTTCCACCACCCCAACCTTCTGTACCCAAGAGATCCCATCTTGGGGACTTTTTTCGGAGCTCCGCCGGAGGGGGAATCGATCAAGGAGGGCTTCTACATCAACACCGTAGCCTCTCCGATGATGTGTGAGTAGTTTACTACAGACCTTAGGGTCCATAGTTATTAGCTAGATGGCTTCTTCTCTCTCTTTGGATCTCAATACAATGTTCTCCTCCATCTTCTTGGAGATCTATTCGATGTAACTCTTTTTGCGTTGTGTTTGTCGAGATCCGATGAATTGTGGATTTATGAACAATATTCGATTCTTCTCTGAAATCTTTTATGTATGATTGGTTATCTATGCAAGTGTCTTTGAATTATCAGTTTGGTTTGGCCTTGTAGATTGATCTTTCTTGCAATGCGAGAAGTGCTTAGCTTTGGGTTCAATCTTGCGGTGTCCTTTCCTAGTGACAGCAGGGGCAGCAAGGCACGTATTGTATTGTTGCCATCGAGGATAAAAAGATGGGGTTTATATCATATTGCTTGAGTTTATCCCTCTACATCATGTCATCTTGCTTAATGCGTTACTCTGTTCTTATGAACTTAATACTCTAGATGCATGCTGGATAGCGGTCGATGTGTGGAGTAATAGTAGTAGATGCAGAATCATTTCAGTCTACTTGTCGCGGACGTGATGCCTATATACATGATCATGCCCAGATATTCTCATAATTATGCACTTTTCTATCAATTGCTCGACAGTAATTTGTTCACCCACCGTAATACTTAAGCTATCTTGAGAGAAGCCACTAGTGAAACATATGGTCCCCGGGTCTATCTTTTATCATATAAAGTTTCCAATCTATTTTATTTTGCAATCTTTAATTTCAATCTATAACATAAAAATACCAAAAATATTTATTTATCTTATTATCTCTATCAGATCTCACTCTCGTAATTGACCGTGAAGGGATTGACAACCCCTTTATCGCGTTGGTTGTGAGGTTCTTATTTGTTTGTGCAGGTTTGATGGACTTGCGTGTAGTCTCCTACTGGATTGATACCTTGGTTCTCAAAAGCTAAGGGAAATACTTACGCTACTTTGCTGCATCACCCTTTCCTCTTCATGGGAAAACCAACGCAGTGCTCAAGAGGTAGCAAGAAGGATTTCTGGTGCCGTTGCCAGGGAGATCTACTCACAAGTCAAGACATACCAAGTACCTATCACAAACTCTTATCCCTCGCATTACATTATTTTCCATTTGCCTTTCGTTTTCCTCTCCCCCACTTCACCCTTGCCGTTTTATTCGCCCTCTTTTTCGTTTGCCTCTTTTTGCTTGCCTCTTGCTGCCATCATGTCTGAAATTGGGGAGGTTATCATTGGTAAGGATAGTGGTAATAACATGGAAAACGTTGATGCTTTTGATTATCCTCATGAAGAACCAACTATTTTGCATACTAAAAAGTTTTGGATCGGTAGTGGTAATATTATTGGAAAGGAGCTATCCAAGATTTCTTTACTCCTGCCGGTGCTTTCATAGAACTAGTAGTTTTGCGGATGCTATATTTTTGCTCATAGTTGAACTTGAGAGACAATTTATTCATATGCACCCTTGCATCCAAATGATTTTTCTAGAATTTTCTAATATTTAGCATTCTTCTGTTAAGCGAGCAGCTACCATCTTTTTAGCTCATGAGTTCAGATTCATAATAAAAGAAGTCAATGATTTTTTTACGCATTATAGGGTAGACGCCGACCGTCCTCCCATAGAAGCAATCCTTTTTTATCAAGAAGACATAATGCGCTTACGATCTTCAGATCATGTTGCTTTTAATGAAAACCTTAGAAAAAAAGGTCCCTACCGAAGTTCTATTTGACATGATTTCTAAACTTAATAATAATTTTGCCGTCCAGAATAATGGGTTAGGTTTTTCTCTTGAACAAAGGCTCATGACTTTTTGCCAAAAGAATGCTTATAATGATGAATTGGTTGTGCAATATGAGGGGCCAAAGGAGGAATCAATACCTCCCGAGCTTGATCTTGGGGACTTTTGTCCCATTAAATTTAGTCATTTTGATTACTTTTGCTTTGCACAAAGAAAACTTGCTGCTGAACGTAGGGACTATGAGATGAGTTTCCGCGATTTACCTTATCACTATCATGGCAATACCTAGATCTATTCTTGCTTTTATGCCTAGCTAGGGGCGTTAAACGATAGCGCTTGTTGGGAGGTAACCCAATTTTATTTTTGTTCCTTGCTTTTTGGTTCTGTTTCGTAATAAATAATTCATTTAGCCTCTGTTTAAATGTGGTTTTATGCTTTTAATTAGTGTTTGTGCCAAGTAGAACCTTTGGGAAGACTTGGGGAAAGTCTTTGCGATCTTGCTGTAAAAAACAGAAACTTTAGCGCTCACGAGATTTGCTGCCATTTTTTACTGGAGAGTGCTATTAGGTTGATTATTTTTGAAGATGATTAATAGATAAATTACTCACTTCCAGAAATTTATTTCAGAATTTTCGGGGTTACATAAGTATTAGAAACCTACAGATTACTACAGACTGTTCTGTTTTCGACAGATTCTGTTTTTCGTGTGTTGTTTGCTTATTTTGACGAATCTATGCCTAGTACCAGAGGGTATGAACCATAGAGAAGTTGGAATACAGTAGGTTTAACACAAATATAAATAAAGGATGAGTTCATTACAGTACCTTAAGTGGTGATTTGTTTTCTTATACTAACGGAGCTCATGAGATTTTCTGTTGAGTTTTGTGTTGTGAAGTTTTCAAGTTTTGGGTGAAGATTTGATGGATTATGGAATAAGGAGTGGCAAGAGCCTAAGCTTGGGGATGCGCAAGGCACCCCAATATAAAATTCAAGGACAACCAAAAGCTTAAGCTTGGGGATGCCTTAAGGCATCCCCTCTTTCGTCTTCTTCCATCGGTAACTTTACTTGAGGCTGTATTTTTATACACCACATGATATGTGTTTTGCTTGGAGCGTCTTGTATGATTTGAGTCTTTGCTTTTTAGTTTACCACAATCATACTTGCTGTACACACCTTTTGGGACAGATACAGATGAATTGGAATTTATTAGAATACTCTATGTGCTTCACTTATATCTTTTGAGCTAGATAATTTTGCTCTAGTGCTTCACTTATATCTTTCAGAGAATGATGGTGGTTTTGTTTTATAGAAATTATTGATCTCTCGTGATTCACTTATATTATTTTGATAGTCTTTTAGAACAGCATGGCAATTTTCTTTGGTTATAAAATTAGTCCTAATATGATAGGCATCCAAGATGGGTATAATAAAAACAATCATAAAAAGTGCATTGGATACTATGAGAAGTTTGATACTTGATGATTGTTTTGAGATATGAAGATGGTGATATTAGAGTCATGCTAGTTGAGCAGTTGTGAATTCTAGAAATACTTGTTCTAAAGTTTGTGATTCCCGTAGAATGCACGTGTGGTGAACCGTTTTGTGATGAAGTCGGAGCATGATTTATTTATTGATTATCTTCCTTATGAGTGGTGGTCGGGGACGAGCGATGGTCTTTTCCTACCAATATACCCCCCTAGGAGCATGCGCTTAGTACTTTGTTTCGATGACTAATAGATTTTTGCAATAAGTGTGTGAGTTCTTTATGACTAATGTTGAGTCCATGGATTATACACACTCTCACCCTTCCATCATTGCTAGCCTCTTCGGTACCGTGCATTGCCATTTCTCACCTCGAGAGTTGGTGCAAACTTCACTGGTGCATCCAAACCCCGTGATATGATACGCTCTATCACACATAAGCCTCCTTGTATCTTCCTCAAAACAGCCACCATACCTACCTATCATGGCATTTACATAGCCATTCCGAGATATATTGCCATGCAACTTCCATCATCTTCATATACATGACTTGAGCATTCATTGTCATATTGCTTTGCATGATCATAAGATAACTAGCATGGCGTTTTCATGGCTTGTCCGTTTTTTGATGTCATTGCTACGCTAGATCATTGCACATCCTGGTACACCGCCGGAGGCATTCATATAGAGTCATACTTTGTTCTCGACATCGAGTTGTGATATTGAGTTGTAAGTAAATAAGAGTGTGATGATCATCATTATTGGAGAATTTCCCTAGTGAGGAAAGGATGATGGATACTATGATTCCCCCACAAGTCGAGATGAGACTCCGGACTTAAAAAATAAAAGATGCCAAAGAAGCCCAAATAAAAAAGAGAGGCCAAAGAAGCCCACCAAAACAAAAAAACAAAAAATGAGAGAAACAGAGAGAAGGGGCAATGTTACTATACTTTTACCACACTTGTGCTTCAGAGTAGCACCATGTTTTTTCATATAGAGAGTCTCTTGAGTTATCACTTTCATATACTAGTGGGATTTTTCATTATACAACTTGGCTTGTATATTCCAATGATGGGATTCCTCAAATGCCCTAGGTCTTCATGGGCAAGCAAGTTGGATGCACACCCACTTAGTTTCAGTTTGAGCTTTCATACACTTATAGCTCTAGTGCATCCGTTGCATGGCAATCCCTACTCCTCACATTGACATCAATTGATGGGCATCTCCATAGCCCGTTGATTAGCCACGTAGATGTAAGACTTTCTCCTTTTTGTCTTCTCCACACAAGCTCCACCATCATATTCTATTCCACCTATAATGCTATGTCCATGGCTCATGCTCATATATAGCGTGAAGATTGAAAAGGTTTGAGAACATCAAAAGTATGAAACAATTGCTTGGCTTGTCATCGGGGTTGTGCATGATTTAAATATTTTGTGTGGTGAAGATAGAGCATAGCCGGACTATATGATTTTGTAGGGATAACTTTCTTTGTCCATGTTATTTTGAGAATACATAATTGCTTAGTTAGTATGCTTGAAGTATTATTATTTTTATGTCAATATTAAACTTTTGTATTGAATCTTTAGGATCTGAACATTCATGCCACAATAAAGAAAATTACATTGAGAATTATGCTAGGTAGCATTCCACATCAAAAATTCTGTTTTTATCATTTACCTACGCGAGGACGAGCAGGAATTATGCTTGGGGATGCTTGATACGTCTCCAATGTATCTATAATTTTTGATTGTTCCATGCTATTATATTATCTGTTTTGGATGTTAATGGGCTTATTTATACACTTTTATATTATTTTTGGGACTAACCTACTAACCCAAGGCCCAGGGCAAATTGATGTTTTTTTGCCTATTTGAATGTTTCGCAGAAAAGGAATATCAAACGGAATCCAAACGGAATGAAACCTTCGGGAGAGTTATTTTTGGAACAAACGTGATCCAGGGGACTTGGAGTGGACGTCAAGAAATCAATGAGGAGGCCACGAGGCAGGGAGGCGCGCCCCACCCTCGTGGGCCCCACATAGCTCCACCGACCTACTTATTCCTCCTATATATGTCCATATACCTCGAAAACATCCAGGAGAACCACGAAACCCTATTTCCACCGCCGCAACCTTCTGTACCCAAGAGATCCCATCTTGGGGCCTTTTCCGGAGCTCCACCGGAGGGGGAATCGATCACGGAGGGCTTCTACATCAACACCATAGCATCTCCGATGATGTGTGAGTAGTTTACTATAGACCTTCGGGTCCATAGTTATTAGCTAGATGGCTTCTTCTCTCTCTTTGGATCTCAATACAATGTTCTCCTCGATCTTCTTGGAGATCTATTCGATGTAACTCTTTTTGCGGTGTGTTTGTTGAGATCCGATGAATTATGGGTTTATGATCAAGTTTATCTATGAACAATATTTGAATGTTCTCTGAATTCTTTTATGCATGATTGGTTATCTTTGCAAGTCTCTTCGAATTATCAGTTTGGTTTGGCCTACTAGATTGATCTTTCTTGCAATGGGAGAAGTGCTTAGCTTTGGGTTCAATCTTGCGGTGTCCTTTCCCAGTGACAACAGGGGCAGCAAGGCACGTATTGTATTGTTGTCATCGAGGATAAAAAGATTGGGTTTATATCATATTGCTTGAGTTTATCCCTCTACATCATGTCATCTTGCATAATGTGTTACTCTGTTCTTATGAACTTAATATACTCTAGAGGCATGCTCTCAACTGTGGTCCCACAAGCAAGCGAAAACGCAAGACGAAGCGCGTTCCATTTGGTGAGCGACGTGGAGGGTCCAGCGTGTCGGGCTGCAACGCGAATGTGACAAGAGCGATGTACAGTCAAAACCGATTGACCAGTCGTCACCGGAACCACTATGCACACCAGAACCTTCGCTGCTCGGCCTACGCCAGCCACTGCCCTAAAACCACACCTAATCTCCAGCCCCTTCCCTCACCTTTCGATCCCCTAGCCCGCATCAAGAGTCCCCTAGTTTGCCTGAAAGCCATGGTGTGCCGCAAGATCACATACTACAAGATGCTGACGCCGGAGCGCCGCGCAGAAATCGCGGCGGTGGTCGGCACCACAGACCTCCCTTCCCAAGCTTGCTTTGCGGCGGGCCAATCCCCGAGTTCTCTGGAGCCAAGCTACGAGGAGGAGGAAGCCGATCCAATGTTCATGGTGGAGGTCACGACGCAGAAGGCCCCCGATGGGTATGAGATGATGGACGTCGACTTCGTCCCAGCGTCCGAGTCCCCCATGGTGCAGGCGGACCAGCGGTTCAACCTTGCGATACTAAAGGAGGACCGGGAGGCAGAGGCTCAACTCGACGCGGAGCGCGCACATGCCACTGCCATCGAGGCTCTCCTGTAGGCGGAACTGGATGTCGTGGATGTGAACCGGGCGGCGGAGGCTCAACTTGAGCCAGAGTGCGCGGATGCCGCTGCCATCGAGGCCCTCCTGCAGGTGGAACCGAACGTCCTGGACTTGAAACGGGCGACAGAGGCTCAACTCGACGCGGAACGCGCAGATGCTGGTCTCATCGAGACCCTCCTGCAGGCGGAACCGGACGTCCTGGACTTGAACCGGGCGGCGAAGGCTCGACTCGACACGGAGCGCGTGGATGACGCTGCCATCGAGGCCCTCCTGCAGGCGGAACCGGATGTCCTCGACTTGAACCGGGCGATGCTCTCATCCATGCAGAGCGCCCATACGCTCCGCGTGAATGAGTAGCTAGAGGGTGCGGTGCGACCGCGACAGCCATGTGCAAGTGTACAACCATGGTGTGGAGACACACATCGGCAGCTATGGCTGGTTCGCGCTGGCAGACAAAGACGGCGAGGCCATCTCATTCTGCAAGCAGTCATAGTTTTTCTTTATGTTGTTCTTTTTATGGATCTTTTGCTGTGTAAAAACATATATTGTGATGCAAGTCGCCTGACTTGGGTCAGTCTACCATTTCAGGCGGTTGGATGAATATCCTACGTCTCCTAACCCTTCTTCCTCACCTGTTCTTCTTCCCCAACAAACCACCGCACGGGCCGTACGGATACTCCCCAACATGCGGTTGGATAAACATGCTCTATGAACGAAAATTATGTGCCAGCGGTAGGATGGCTGAGTTTGGTTTGTTCACTTGCGACAACACGTGTCAGTGAGGGTGCGTTCCCTTGGTTGGGTTTGCGGCATGCATGAGCGACTGTGTGAGGGTGCGGTGCGACCGCGGCGTGCATGAGCGACCGTGTGAGGGTGCGGTGCGACCGCGACAGCCATGCGCAAGTGTACCTCCTTTTCATTTTGAAAACTTTTGGCAAGCTAGGCAAAAATGTGTGGCGAAGTATGGCAATGCAAGGCCTAGACCCAAACAAGATAAGTACGTACTACGTACTGGGAGTACTAGTGTTAAAAAAAGAAAGGCGGGGTTTTCCTTCGCGGGATTAATCGATACAAATCCTCATTTCACGTGTCAATTAATGCGTATTTTTTCTCCAAAGCCCAAAGAGCTAACCATCTCACTCCTCATCGCTTGATTAATGCAGCGCCATGCAAACCAACCCTCTCACTTCCGCATGCATGCAGGGGTTATTAATGTCCTTGGTTTCTAGTACGAGGCAAACGCCATCAATTTTCCCTTGATTAGTGTTAGTGGCCTTTTGCAAATTGTAATTTTGATATACTGGCTTTGTGTACAAAAAAATGGAGGTAGTAACTATATTTGACTTCCTTCCCCATTGCGGTGATGTCGACGATATCTCGAACGTTGTGGTTTGGCAAAGTGCGTTCGACGGAGAACACCATTAAGGGAGACCACAATAAGTCGTTCGCAAGCGCCTCCTGCAAGCCGAGAGAACCGCCTTATTTGCATCCAGGAAGTCCGTTGAACCAAAGGACGCGTAAATGTACTAGTACTACTTGTACACAATAGCGTCGTCCGTCCAGCTTAGTGTGGTGAGATGGTTTCTCGAAGAAGACGATGGAGAAGCGGAGTCAGCGAAGAGTGAAATGATGGTTGCTTCGTCCGTGCTTTGTGATTTGATGCCTCACTGCTTTGTGATTTGTGATAGAAGGGACATGGGAGTAGACTCTGTGCTCTATACTGTACATGCGTCCAAGTACGGGAGAAAGAGGAGAGACGTTGCATTTTTCTATTCCTTCAATCAATCAATCAATCAATCAGGGAGCTTCGGTTCCACCCTTTTGGCTTTGGAAACACCGTCCACAATGGTTCCCATGATGCCAAAAGCTATTTTAACATTTGGCTACACATTGTGGATGCCCTTAACCGTACCACTTGGTTTTGCTCTTGTGTGCTATCTATACAAATCTTAATTATATTGATCTAAAAAATTATAGAATTAAGATTAGTAAAAAGGAGGTGATTTTGCCGCGCGGATGGCGGGGGAGGTTACTTATTTTTAGAGGACATTGTCCTATCGGTTTGCTAACATGAGGTCCCATGTGTCAGTGCTTTACCAAGCCGATCCGCGTCCCACATGAGGCAGAACAACGACAGAAGCAACACGTGGTTAACTTGAAGAAGATGAGGGAGAAGCGGATTCAGCAACAAGTGAAATGATGGTTGCTTCATCCCCCCCCCCCCAACTTCTTTTTTTAGCATTATTACTTCGTCCCTGCAACTTAACTGCGAGAAAGGTGCAGCTTTGTGATTTGACGCCTCATTGCTCATTACTACGCTGGTGCCATGACTGAGTGCTTCACCCCGGCTGCTCTGCACTGTATTCCGGTATGGCACGTGGACCCAGTAGCTTGATGTCCCACATGTCGGCGAAAGGGACTAGAAGATTTATGAAAGCGAGCGCTCCACTCTTACGACGGAGGAGTACACGACACGACGGCCCAGTGAACTGTCACTTGTACTGTATAGTACTATAGTTTTGCTGTTTCGCACGATCCATCGATACAAACCTGATTAAACACGAAAGGGAGGAATTTTTCCCATGTGGTATATGATACTGGCCATACATTTCAAAGGCAATTTTAATGTATGCAAACTGAATAATTAAATAACAATATGATATCTAGTAAAACTAAAAACACATATGATTTATTGTGTTAGAGTGTAGTAGTAGTGCTGTATTGCATAGTTGTTAGATGTAACATGCGAGAACGTGTAGAGATGTAGTTTTGGAAGGCCTACAGAGATAAAAGTGTAATACGTTCACCGAACTTCAGAATGAACTGATTATAGTCACTATATACGTTTTGCGGCGATTATACGGTCACTTGCTCATGGTTCAGCATCGGATTGAACTCTGTTGACCGGCCAAATAGTCTGTGTGGCACCATGTTGACTAGTTAAATTGACCGTGTTCCTTGTGGGTCCCACATGTCAGTTCGCATAGGGAAAAGGTCAGATAAACACAAATTTACGCAGGCGCGGCAAGACTCCAACCCGTGCGCGGGAATCACCTGGTTGTGTATGTGTCTGTTAGGGCCTGATGTGTGCGCATGCACGTGTAGGTTGAGCACTTGAGCGTGAGAGTGTGTGTAGATCATGTGGTGTACTGGTGTGTGCATGCATGCGTGTGTGCGTGTGAGTGTTGCGTGCGTGGCTGCGTGTGTACGTGTGAGTGTTGCGTGCGTGCATGGGTGCATGTGTTCGTGTGAGTGTTGCGTGCATGCAGTTCATGTGCATGCGTGTGTGTGTGTGTATAATCACCACACCATCTCCTATGTGTTAAAACAGATGGCTCAGCATACGAATACAAGGCCACCTTGTCCGTTGTGCCCACGGTCATGACTTTGAACCACCGTCCAATATTTTTGTTGTTGTTTGTTTTCATTCTTACTAGCAAGATGCCCGTGCGTTGCACGTAACGTCAAGATGCATTTGTATGACTAGTTTATCTTGTGAGAGAAAATGATGAACGAGGGAAGGCCTTATTTGCAAATGTGGAGAGGTGTGTGGATACCTTTTTGCAAAATTGTCATAGTTTCTCTCCTATCCGTCAGATATAAATCGGATGGCCTATATTGCAGGATGGCTGGCACACCATCATCACCAACTCTGTTTTTTTATAAGAGTGTATTTTATATTTTAAAAGAGTGTAGATGTAGAGTAGATACAAGCCGACAGGTGGGCCCGATGGTGGTGAGATAATGTGATGCAACACTAGAGGTGCCACGTGGAGCGTTTAACTGGTCAACTAGTCGTGTCTTGAGCAAATACAGAGTTGTACGGTGAGCCCGTGACTGTATAATAACCACAAAACATAAATGGTGACCGTAATGAGTGGATTCTGAAGTCCAATGTACGTATCATGCTTTCGCTTCAAATACAATGATCGTCACTGTATATATCATGAGAGAAAGATGAAACATGCGTGAATGTGTACTTTTAGAGGACCTGGAGATAGTTTGTGTGCGTACGTGAAAGGGGCGTAGAGGGGGTATGCGATGGAGAGAGAGATGCTCTTCGTTTCTCTTTATTATGACTAACTTTATATATAGTATAAAAATATACAAATTCACAGTGTGGAATAAATATCATTGTGGGCACCATGCAATGCAAATTAGTGTTCATACTCCTCCATATGACTTTGTAATGTTGTATATATGTAGAAATTCTAAAATAATTTTTTGGCCACACTTTATTCAAAAGGAATGTTGTATAAGAAATAAACGGGAAGAGAGGGCTTTTTAGATCAATGGGGTATGTGATGTAACATGTGTGAATGTGTAGTTGATGCATTTGGCAGGGCCTAGAGAGGTATGTGTGTGTATTACGTATTCGAAAGAGGCATGGATAGAGGAGCCGTCAGGGGGGCGTGGGAGTATAGCACGAGAAATGAGAGTGGTCTAGAGAGAGAGACAAATATGATGTCACGGCGAGAGATTCCTTTGAGTGTGTACATGCAAGGGGGGAGTGGATAGAGGCACCAGGTGCATATTTTGTTTTGTGTGGTGTCTGTGTTGGTATGTGTGGGTGTGAGAAGATAACTATATGTGGGGGCAGAGGGTGTGTCACCGCGTGAGGTCCGGTGGGTCGAGGTGAGGCCCTTCGTTCGGTTCCGTCATGCGCCACATTGGTCGGCCCGTGACGCATTTAGGGAGACCCATGGATGACTAGTCGTACAAGACAAAGATAACATAATTGTGAAGGACTCTGTGTCCACTGACAAAGCCGGCTAGGATTTGTAACCCTAGGTTCTAGGACTAAGGTAACCCCTTTATCTCTGATATTACTATTCATCCAACATAACTTTAAGGGGCATCCTACAGAATGCTCTGCTAGAATCATACTAGTCGATTAGGAAGAGAGGTGTGAGACAATGCGTGAGAGACAGGCTTAAAGATAATGCGCGTACATGAGACATGTAGGCAGGTCTATGTATATAGAAAGGGTCGATGGGGATTGTGCGTGTGTATGCTTGTGAGAGGTAGAGTGCTTGTGAAAAAGGTTAGTGAAAACAGTCGTAAATGTTTATGAGAGGGAGGGAGGGTTATATCGAGAGCATGTGTGCGAGAAAGACACCTCGGGAGAGAGTGTTTGAGCATGTGTGAGAGACCACAGATGGAGAGTGAAACTACACGTAAAAGACTACTGTACACATTGATTAAAGATATAAATTCTATCCAAATATTAGGCTGGGATCATGATATTTGCAATTCGCGTAAGGAACGGTTATTGATCCATCAGACATCTAGATTCATCGAATTTGATCATGTCTATGTTATTATTCGACACAATTGATCCACATAGTTAGTATTTTGAACTCCAGACAATGCATCGCTTTAGCAATCGAATATAAATGTGAGTATAGTTCATGTTGTGTGTGTAAAGCACATTATACATATGAAAGTTACACAATGAACATTATAAATAGCTACCTATGAATTAGCATACATTTGAATTCACCTTAAGGTGGTTTAAAAAATCGAATTCAACATGAAGTCCATTCAATTATTTGAATTTGATATCATGGCATTTGTAAATCGTACCTAAATTATGGGGGCACCAATCTTTGCTCTGATTTTGTACATAATAGCATATGTAGTCGTGTACAAAATAGATTCAAATTTAGCTCCTCCATTCCAAAATAATCGTAGTTATAGGATTTTCAAGTGTCAAAATTTCAAAAAGAAGCGGATAATTTAATGAGGTTTTCAAACATACAAGGTCAAATTTAACGTTGTCTATTTAGGTCAATCCTCAAAGTTCAAGAGTACTCTAAACGTGAATGCATGTGTTTCAAAATTTCGAATGAAGCGCCAAAAGAGCCTCAACTCGCCTGAAACCGCGTGTGACCAATGTTTGGTAGTACATGGAAATTACTTTTCTAATAACACCGACCCGTGAAACCTACTGGCCCGACGTCCAAAGGTCTAAACCGGGGTAGGTTTGTAGCTTCATCTAGACGCCAAGCAACCGCCTCCGAAAAACATTCATACACAATGGCCGCCTAAGCACACATGCGCGTGGCCGAAATCGCTCCCGCCCACTATTTGGGACACCTGGGATTACCATCCTACCCCCGACCCGCAGTAGGTCCGAAATTTAAGAGGGGGGAAAGTTTGTACTTTCCCTAAATTTCAAACAAGCGTGTCCCATCTTTTGTTTGAAAAAGCCAAAAACAAACGCGTCCTAGACCGAGACATGGTTCTCCCCCCTCGCCCACCCATAGGATTCCCCATTCGTACTCCGTGGGCGGAAAAACTACATCTCCACCAGCCGCAAAACCACGACGTCCTCCGTCCGCCACCCCATCCCACCCATCAACCGCCGCCCTCCTCCATCACGCTGGAACCAATACCCCGACGTCGTCGTCCACCGCAACCTCAACCGCAACGCCCTCCACAGCTGATAATTGAAGCCGAGGCCAAGCCGTCCGTACTCTAGCCAGTTCAACCACGTCGTCCTGCGCCTCACCGCTGCCGCTCCAACTTCGCCACCCTCCACCGCACCGGAGTTGTTCCTACTACGTCGTCCCTCGCCGCCTCGGATCTGCTTCCCCTCCACCGATATACGGCCACAGCAACACAGTAAACAATTTGGCCATGGGTTTGTCCAAGGATCCACAATTCTCCAAAACATCGGTTCCCCCGGGAGAAAAAAGAAGATCGCCGCGACATATGGAGGAGACCACGCTGGCAATTGATAAGGGTACTCCTCTTCCCTTATTTATGCAAATCTTACGTGTCTGATTGCACGTTATTCATCCCAAAGAAGACACTAGTTGACCGCTTCTTCTTGATACTAGATGCTCCTAGTAACTCGGGATGCACAAGGTTTCTCCTCATATACTATTTCACCTTAGCTAGAGGTCTGTCACCCCCCTGAATTTCAATTCCTAGTCAGTTGATTCTCGGTCAACGAAAGCATTCCCCAGCGTAACAGGCGCTAGTCCGCCTATTACACCGGGGAAGCAGCGCCTCAGTGTTTATCTTAGGGGCGTGTGGGGCCTAGAGCTACTGGCGCCCGATTTGGAGGTCGGCCGGGATTAAAGGGATGGCCTGGGGGCGCTGCCAAGCACGACAGTGATGTGAGGTCGAGAGGAGGGCGGGGCGGCAGAGGCAGGGGTCTGGGCCAGTGGTCGCTGGCGGTTCGAGAAAGCTCTTCAATAGTGAATGGCGGGAGGTAGACAAAGGCCATCTGCCCATTCCTTATAGATCAGACGGTTCATTAAAAAAATCGACTGACCTATTTATTTTCAGTCGACTGTTATCTTGATATGACCACATGTGGTGGTGTACTGGAGGAGTACCTACATTTCCTGTGCTCATATATTACAAAATCGTACGGAGTAGAATCTAATTTTGTTTGCCATGCAATGTTGTAGAGCTATCATATGTCTCCTTTCATTTATTTTCCAGCCACCTGCTATCTGCTACTTTTACAGTGCACTAGTTTTGCACACACTTCACCCATACTCTCACAATTGTGTTTTTATGCAAGGGTATTTCAGAGTCTGCCTTGAGAGAAGCAGAAAAGAAAAGAGAGAAGTTACTCCAGCTTTCTACGCGGGTAAGAACGACACATTACAGCTCTATAAAGGGTGCAGCGTCATCACATGGAGACGGTAAACATAGCTCTAGAGTTGATGACCTCGCTCACAATGAACCACTATCACAGGTGCTTGCTTTAACTTTGCGGTGTCATATGTGGTTGCATGTTCCATATGGTGTCTAGCTTGTATTCGAAAGGCCGAAGTCGATCTTTATTAAGATAAGGAAAGATATTTTTTACATGAACCACCATCCCCTGAGCACCCGAAGACAAATAGCTAGTCAAGGCACAGGCCGAGCCAGTGACAAGCCCAACAAAGACAGGCATCACCTGGAAGCCAACTAAAAAGCCGCGATGGTGGCGAAGAAGCCCGCCTCCCACCAAGCTCTCAGGTCCTATATGATCATGCTCACCACTCCAGCTGGATGTCTAGCTTGTATTGCTTCCAATTTGGTTAAATTGCATCTTCTTAGCTTACACATTATACCTTTGAATATGACATGCCTTTCTGTTTTTGGTACATACTAGTACATCTGTGTATTAACCATGTTCTTACATCAAACTAATGTTCTTGTGTATCCCTCATCAATCACTTATGATGTGGCAGTCAGGCAAGTGGACTACTCCTCATTTAAAGAATGCAGCGTCAGCCTCCCGACATGATTCTCAAGAAACAACAAGGCTAGATGAAGATAGTGAACGTAGCTCTGTAGTTGATTACCGCATTTCCCCTACACTAGCACCGCATGTGCTTACTCTAACTTGGCAGCGTGATATGTGGTTGCATGTTGCATCTGGTGTCTAGATTATAATTCTTCCAATCTAGTTAAACTGCATGTGCTATTCTGTTTAGCTTATACATTATACCTGTTAATGTGACATGCCTTCCTGTATTTAGTACATTGTACATCTGTCTATTAAGCATGTCCTTACATAAAACTATTGTTTTTTTGTATCCCGCATCAATCAATATGACGAGACACCTTTAGTATATGCAGTGCGATATTAGTTGCATCTTTCATATGATTTATAGCATGCACTGCTTCTAATTTGTTGAAATTCCATTTATGATGGGACACTTTTAACTTGGCAGAGTCATATTGGTTGCATCTTTCATGTGCTGTCTAGCTTGCATTGCTTCTTATTTATTGGAATGGTTTCTGCTTAGTTTACACAAACGGTTGTGAACATGCCATGCCGTCCTGTCTTTCGTACATATTCCATCCTAGTATCATGTGTTTGCCTTACATCAAAGTAGTGATTGTCAGTATCATGCATGAATGAGTTCTGAAGAGAGAATTTTATTGCTTTTTCTTATCGGTTTTAGTTGACAATTAAAAATCAATAAAGTGGAAGGAAGTTAGCAGGGCAGCGGATAAAGGTGCTCCTTCCAAACGGAGGGCCTCTACAGTTTCTACTCCCCCATCCCCCCAAGATGATTTCCAAGACAACACATGCATAGACACTCAACCTAGCTGTGTTTATGATGAGCACGTCTCCCCTAGTGCACCATCACCGGTGCTCCCTTTGACTTGGCACTATTATATGTGGTTGCATGTTATGTGTGATGTCTAGCTTGTATTGCTTCTAATTTTTGTTGAATTCCATCAGGTTACTTTACACATTATACTTGAATGAGACACGTGTTCCTGTTTCTAGAACATACAATATCTGTCTATCACACCATGTTCTTACATCAAATTACTAATGTTGTGTAACCTGCAACAATCACTTATCATAAGACACGTTTGACTTCGGAGTGTGATATAGGTTACATCTCGCATTCTTTTCTAGCTTGTACTACTAATTTGTTGAAATGGCACTTATGACGAGACAGTTTTAACTTGGTAGAGTGATATTCGTTGCATCTTTCATATGGTGTCTAGCTTTCCTTGCTTCTAATTTGTTGAAATGCCTTCTCCTTAGTTTACACATCATAAGTTGTGAATATGCAATGGCACTAATGACGAGAGACCTCTAACTTGGTAGTGTGATGTTGTTTGCATCTTGCATATAATTTATTTCTTGTATTGCTTCACATTTGTTTAAACACCATTTATGATGAGACACTGTTAACTTGGCAGAGCGATATTTGTAGCATCTTTCATATGGTGTCTACCTTCCATTGCATTGCTTCTAATTTAGTGAAATTTCTTCTGCTTAGTTTGCACATCATAGTTCTGGTTATCTCTTCCGTCCTGTTTTTCGTACATATTACATCCTCCTATCATGTGGTTGTCTAACATCAAAGTTCAGTTCGTCTGTATCACACATCAATTTGTTCTGAAGAACTAAATTGTTATTCGTTTTTCTTGTCGTCTTGACTTAACATGGCACAAAGAAAGAGGAAGAAACACAGAATTACAGGGAATGGGAACCGGAAGAATCTTGCAGATTCTGCTGGTACTGATGGTGCAATAGAATGTCAAAGTCCAGCAGAAAATTGTACAAACAGGGTATCCCATGCTACACGAGCTGCAGAAAAAGCCAGACAGAAACAAATAGTTGCCACCAAACAAGGAGAGACATCCCTAGTTCTTGCAACACCTTCCATAGTACTACCAGCTGCATGAGTTACTCGTGCATCAATTGAGCTAGCAGCACGTTCCCAAGCTCCCTTGCCACCTGACACTACTTCCCAAGCACTCTTGACACAAGACGAGTTGGCAAGATCAGATGAACCTTGTGAGCTTCACTAGAAGAAGGTAGTTTCTGGAGTCAAGTTACAGTTGCATGCTTCTTTATATGTAGTCCCACAGTTTGATGTACACTAAAACTTCCTATGTTCGTTGTTGGACTAGCACCTAGGCGCAAGAGGAAACAAATATCAGGGATAATGCTCGATAGGTTAACTAAATCTAGAGGAGGAAGAATGGAGATCCGTTTTGAGGCAGGTTTAAAAAGGCCACATGATGCTACAGAGTCAGCCAAGTTAGTATCAGAGGCAGCGGTTGCCGTTAGGTGTCATGTACGTATCCTCCCAACATAGATTCAGTACAGGAATGACAAAGACGAAGCCCAGTTCAACACCTTCCTCGACCATTTATCTGTAACTATGGTTATGTATGGAAACTAGTAATATCGTCTTGCTCTGTCCCATACTTTCTAGGTTGCTGATAATGAGACTCCCATAATTTTCAACAGATGAGGTTCAAGTTGGATAGCCAAGATGATGCAACCATACAAGTTTGCACCCATGTTTTCAAGTCTGCTCTGCGACAGTATCGGCATAACTTGAGGAAAACTCACTTTGAAGGCAAGGCTAACAGTGAACTTTCCTAAACATCTCTAGTGGAAAATATATCAGATGAAGACTGGAGGGGCCTTGTTAAACAATGGTCTAATCCAAAGTATAAGGTACTTCATATATATGTGATCACATCACATGTTGAAGTCCTATTTACGCATGTGCCACACAAATCTATCTACTTGTAAGTGAATTGTTCAAAGAACAAGGCGAACCGTACGAAAGTGAAATTCCAACAGACGACAGGATCTCGTAGCTATATTGCACACTGCGAGGCTCTTGTAATTAGGTGCTGTTTCACTCTTTTCGCTGTACCATATTATCAGATCTATATTGACTTGTTCCAAATGCAGAGGAAAGCCCGCAAGGACCAAAAAGTACCTGAACCAAATGTTGTGGAAATCTTCAAGGACTGTCACACCAGCAAGAAGAAGGGCATGACTACACCAGTCAAAGCCGCTGTTGTAAGTCCTTAATCCTCATGCCTTTTAACTACTACTTACTCTGACTTGTGCCTTTAACTGCATGGTTTGCAGCCAATGTCTATTACTCTTTTCAATTCTATACACAATTGTCTTAGCGTATCATTGCACCTCAAGGTTTAAAAGAGAGGAGTGATGTTCCTTTGATCTTGACCTGTAATATAGTTCCGTGCTAGACTTTCCCACACAACGTTACAATTGCCTGTTTGTCTGTTCTTAGTTGTTTTGTGATATGAATGATGTCATACTATGCTTACCGTATTATAAACTTCATCTCTTTATCCTTAGCCCTCAATACAATGCGAAGAAATAGACAATACATTAGCGATGGTACATGGTCATATGTTTAGAACCTGGTTTTATTATGTACTTTGCAATAAAATACAACTAATATTTTACATGGGTTCACCAAAATAAGTTCTGTATATAGACCAAAGCTATGTTGTTTGGTCTTGCTGCCTCCTTAATATCTTCTGTTCTGGTACTACTAATGTAAAACCTCAACTTTTCAGCGAGCTATGGAAAAAATGGTGGAACCGCCACCTCCTGAAGGTGGCGAGGCAACTATAACTGCAATGTCAGCTCTTGCTGTTGTGGGTCAATACCTATCCACTAACAGTGCCAAAAGCACGTTCCTGCCTAATATTGGGTTGCTTGTTAAGGCAATCTCGTCCAAACCGCCTCATGATCAAGATATGCAAGCTCAAAACAATGTTGTATCTGCGCTCGAGACACAAGTCCATTCCCTAACAGAGACCCTTTGTGAGAGAAGGAGAGACATTGTTCGATGTTGTCAAGGTATGCATGGCTTTGAAACCAGACTATCAGACATTTGCTATGTTGTTCAGGAGCCTAGGAGAACTAAAGGCGAAGGTTATGGTGCTCAATCGGACAATACAAGATGAAAACGTAACAGTTAGGTCAAATGAACCGAGCTTCTGAACTTCTGGTGGTGCATTTATCTGCTAGACTATTAACTTTTATGCCAACCTTCCTTTTGTTTTCTAGTTGTAATTTTTTTGGTGCGATACAAAATTTGTTCTTAACGTGCAGCCACCGGATGAAGAAAACAGCAAGCCAATTTTGTATAGTGTAGGGTGTTCCCTATATTTGCACTCGTGGCGAACTTTGATGGCCAGTGGATGTAATATGTGTAATAGCCGTGATAGCCTAGCGTAAGTTGCTTGCTTATTTATTTCCTTATTGTCTTGTTTATTTGTTTTCATGTAGTCAGTGCAGTTCTTTTTCCGCGGTTTGCTAGTGGCCGCAATAACCTATTTTTTAAAACTAGGCCACATTAACCATGGGCTACATATTTACTGTAGTTAACATGGGCCTCCTACGGGCCGTAGAAACAATGGGCCTTCTAAGGGCCGTAGAAACAATGGGCCTTCTATAGACCGTAGACACAATGGGCCTTCTACGGGCCGTATCATCAATGGGCCTTCTACGGGCCGTATGATCAATTGGCCAAACATGGGCCAATAACAGACCACATTATGGCCGTAAATGGGCTAGAGTTGAAATCGTCCATTCATGGGCCGACCATAACGTGCCGTTGTTAATTGGTCGTATTTGATGACGCTATGAAAACGGCCCAACGTATTAACGGACCACAAACGGGCCGACTATAACCAAGGGCTGAATTTGGCCCACAAGCAGAAAATGACAGTAACGGGCCGAAAGTAAATGAATGTTGGAAATGAGCCCAAGAATAAATGGGCCCTGAGAAGGCCGAAAGATAACATGGGCTGGAAACGGCCCAATGGAATAATGGGCCGTTAATGGGTATAAAGTGATACACTGTTCATTACGGGACAGTTTTACCACGGGCCGTTAATGGGCCGAGGGTTACTAAGGGCCTAATATGGGCCAAAAGACGTCATGGGCCATACATGGGCCGGAAGTTAAAATGGGCTAGAATTATATTGGATGGCCCAGATGATGCTACTATGCCTAATTTGGATAGGCCGTAAATGGGCCCTGGGTTAGCGGGCTGTAAATGGGTTATATGCGAATAGGCCGTTAACAGGCTTGCCATGGGCCGGCCCGCCACCTTTTGACCAAGTCAAACGGGCCGACCTTTTCACAGGAATGGGCCTCTGTTGGTCCGTGCCATGTGTCGATGTATCATAGGCGCTTTGGGTCCAATGAGTGGATGACATCTGTCCCAATGGTGAGCCAACACGTGTTTCCTCCAGCCAATAATGATTTTACACATGGAAAATCCCGATTGGTCGGGGCTGTTAACGGGTTATCGGATCCAAAACCGGACCCGATAGCTTAACGGCGTTCCGTTACGGTGGATGCCACGTGTCGGTCACCCTTGACGAAAGCACTTCTATGACGCGTGATTTATCGTCAGGGAAGTGGACACTTCCGTGATGATAATTTTGGTAATGCCATGGAACACTTCTACGACAGCACATGTATGACTATCTTGATTCTGTCATAAATTTGTCATGGATGTACATGCATGACAGAAAACGTGGCCTACTGTGACAAACATGTATGACCATGGAAGTGTTTTTTTGGTAGTGTAGGCAAGGCAAAGTCATAACAACATCAATCTCAGAACATAATGGATACTAGGGATCAAGCCCTAACAAACGTAACTCGATTACATGATGAATCTCACCCAACTCCTCACCGACCAGTGAGCCTACGAAGGAATTACTCACTCCCGGTGGGGAGCATCATGGAATTGGCGATGAAGGAGGGTTGGTGATGACGAAGATCGAAGATCCCCCTCTCTGGAGCCTCGAACGGACTCCAGATCTGGCCTCCCGATGAAGAAGAGGAGGTGGTTGCGGCTCTGTATCGTGAAATGTGATGAACCTTCCTGCCTAATTTTTCTCTCCACATATGGTTATTTAAGGAGTTAGAAATAGGGTATGGGGGGCCACCAGGTGGGCACAACCCACCTGGGCGCGCCTGGAGGGGGTGGCGTGCCCTGATGTGTTGTGCTCAACTAGCCCCCCCCTCTGGTGGTTCTTGGCTCCAGTATTTTTTATATATTCTAAAATAATTCTCCAAAAAGTTTCGTTCCAATCCGAGAATTTTAATTTCTGAACAAAAACAACACCATGGTAGTTCTGCTGAAAACAACGTTAGTCTGGGTTAGTTTCATTCAAAGCATGCAAATTAGAGTCCAAAACAAGAGCAAAAGCATTAGGAAAAGTAGATACGACGGAGATGTATCACTTGTCTCTGGGCGTGGTGGGACTAAAGTTTTGTTGAGAGTGGATGATTTGTCGAGAGTTGCTCTCGGCAAAGCATATTGTCACCGTGATTGTGCCGTTATTCGCTGCCGGATAAGCCACATGGCAACACATTGCTGTGCGATGGCTGTTAATATGACTCTTGGCAATATCTTGTGTTTGTCGAGCTCTGCATGTTGCCGAGATATACTGTCGGCGTCTTTGAATTTGTGGAGCGCCTATGCTTTAGCTCTCAGTGAATAGCCTCGCACTCGGCGTGTAAGAAAATTCCAGTAGTGTACAATGCAAGGTGATAATATAAGAAAGGTGCTTGCAAAAATAAATCATTTTTTAAGCGCATGTGCTTATATGTATAACTCAAATGCTTACTTAGAGCATCTACAACCTGATACCCTATATCAGTCCCAAACACACGGGCAACCTGCTCGGACAGTGCTCGGGCCGAAAAAAAAACATACAACAGGATTGGGAATCCAGCCCAAGCATCTGGGTTGTCCGGTACTCCTCATACCCAACCTATATCTAGGCGGATATAGGGACGCCCGGACATGCTGGCCACATAGGTTGTGGCCCACTATGTCCCGTCATGACCCCATGCAACCCCCATCAGACTAGTTCTTAGTCCACAATCGACCACTCCGCTCACTCAGTTCTCCTACCATTATAATCCCCCTTCCCGTCCCTTTCCTCTACCATTGCAAGCTTAGGTAGATTGTTCGACAGCAAGAGGTCGATTCCATCTACTGGGATGATCTCTTGAAGGAGGATGACTTCTTTCTCCAAGGCGACATCGTGGGTCCCAAGCTCAAAGGCCCTCTGTTGCAAGACAACAAGACGATCAGTCCGATACAAGACAAAACGAACCTACGACTACCAGAACTGCTTAAGCCGAGACTCTAGTTCATGAGTAGTTCATAATCATAGGTTTTTTCACACATATAAACCTACCAGGACACCCAATCGGACACACGTGTGGGGGTTGCACTCCGAGTGCGAGAATCAACAAAATGTCAGTTCAGGAAGACTCCCGCCGACTGCCCGCAATCGATGACAGTCTCGATGACATCACCTAGTGGATGCACTCAGCATGCCCCCACTGGAAGACGTCCACTCGGATGGTCAACAAAAAAATGGTCGGCAACCGCGCTTAGAGCAAAACTGCTAAGTTCTAAGACTCCTACCGACTACTTCTAGTTGACGGCAGTCTCGGGGACTACACCCAATGGGTGCACTTAGCTTGCCCCCATGATGTCTACTACTCAACTTTATCTTGGTAGACGTTGTTGGGCCTCCAAGTGCAGAGTTTTGTAGGATAGTAGCAAATTTCCCTCAAGTGGATGACCTAAGGTTTATCAATCCGTGGGAGGCGTAGGATGAAGATGCTCTCTCTCAAACAACCCTGCAACCAAATAACAAAGAGTCTCTTGTGTCCCCAACACATCCAATACAATGGTAAATTGTATAGGTGCGTTAGTTCAGCGAAGAGGTGGTGATACAAGTGAAATATGGATGGTAGATATGGGTTTTGTAATATGAAAATATAAAAACAGCAAGGTAACTAGTAGTAAAAGTGAGCGAAAACGGTATTGCAATGCTTGGAAACAAGGCCAATGGTTCATACTTTCACTGGTACAAGTTCTCTGAACAATGATAACATAACTAGATGATATGGCAATCCCTCAATGTGCAACAAAAGTCACTCCAAAGTTCCTATCGCGGAGAACATAAGATGAAATGGCTTGTAGGGTACGAAACCACCTCAAAGTTATTCTTGTCGATCAATCCATTGAGCTATTCCTATAAGTGTCACAAACAGCTCTACAGTTCGTAGTAAAATACCACCATATGACACACATTAATCAACCCTATTGTCACCAAGATACTCCAATGTCACCACAAGTATCCATGGGTCAATTATAGGATATGCATCAAACGACTTTAGATTCATAATATTCAATCCAACATAACGAACCTCAAAGAGTGCCCCAAGATTCCTACCAGAGAAACAAGGATGAAAACGTGCATCAACCTCTATGCATAGATTACCCCAATGTCACCTCAGGAATCCGCGAGTTGAGTGCCAAAACATACATCAATTTAATCAATACAACACCCCATTGTCACCACGGGTATCCCACGCAAGACATACATCAAGTGTTCTCTAATCCATAATAGTATTCAATCCGATAATAGTGAAACCTCAAAGGTAAAACTCAATTCAACACAAGAAAATAGAGGGGGAGAAACACCATATGATTCAACTATAGTAACAAAGCTCGTGGTATATCAAGATCATGCCAAATCAAGAACACGAAAGAGAGAGAGAGAGATCAAACACATAGCTATTGGTACATACCCTTAGCCCCGAGGGTGAACTACTCCCTCCTCGTCATGTAGACTGTCGGGATGATGAAGATGGCCACCGGTGATGGTTTCCCCCTCCGGCAAGGTGCCGGAACGGGCTCCGATTGGTTTTTCATGGCTACAGAGGCTTACGGCGGCGAAACTCCCGATCTAGGTATCCTTCTGTGTTTTTTGGGATTTATAGGAGGTGTTGGCGTCGGGGACAAGTCAAGAGCACCCACAAGACGATGACAAGGCAGGGGGTGCCCCTACCCTTGTGGTTGCCTTGGGACTCCTCTTCGATATCTTTTTGTTGCAGTGTTTTTTATATTTTCCAAAAAAATTCAGTAAATTTTTAGCTCGTTCCGAGAACTTCTGTTTCTGCACAAAAAAATGACACCATGGTAGTTCTGCTGAAAACAGCGTCAGTTCGGGTTAGTTCTAATCAAATCATACCAAGATCATATAAAATTATTGTAAACATGGCATGAATACTTCATAAATTATAGATACGTTGGAGACGTATCAGCATCCCCAAGCTTAATTCCTGCTCGTCCTCGAGTAGCTAAAGGATAAAAGAAATAATTTAAGAAGTGTGAATGCTAGCAAGTGCACAAGTTTGATCAGTGATAATTTCAATCACTTTTTCTAGCATCATTATATATCATAACAGTAGCTCATATCATAAAGCTTCTCATGATCAAGTAACAAGCTATTCACATGTTAAAGCGTAGACCATAAACTTTCTTGAAAACTAACGAAATATGTTCTCACTCATCAAACAATTGCAATTCACCTTATTTTCGGGAAGGGTCTATGTAAGAGCTTTGATTTAGCAAATCCCACATACTCAACTATCATATAGTCTTCCATGATTGCTAGCACTCAAAGCATATTTTTAGAACAGATAGCATCCATCGAACACAGATAGAGATAGGGACTGAATGTTTCGCCTCCCAACTTATTTATCATATAGATAATTGTCAACAAAAATAGTTCATGATCAAATATATTTGAATGTCCATATATGCTTAGATCTTTTCCCATCACATGATGCTTGCCAACTAAAGAGTAGGTTGGAATGAGAAGGAATACTACTGACTCTTGCATAAAAGTAAAAGATAGGCCCTTCATAGAGGGAAGCATGGATTTGAGGAGGTGCTAGAGCTTGAAGCTTTTAAAACAGAGATGAAAATAATTTTGAGAGGTATGCTTTCATTATCAATATAACAACCAAGAGTTCTCACTATCTTCCATGCTAGACACATTATAGGCGGTTCCCAAACAGAATGGTAAAGTTTTAACTCTCCCACCACCAACAAGCACATTCCATGGCTAATCCGAAACAACGGGTACCGTCCAACTATCAACAATCCTGGGGGAGTTTGTTTGAAATTATATTTTGATTTGATTTGAGCATGGAACCGGGCATCTCGGTTACCAGCTATTTTCTCATGAATGATGAGCAGAGTCCACTGATTGTGAGAATAACCCACCTAGCATGGAAGATACTGATAGCCCCTAGTCCCTACATGAGCGATTCGGGCATACAAAACTGATTATTATTTGAAGGTCTAGAGTTTGGCACATGCAAATTTACTTGGAACGGCAGGTAAATACCGCATATAGGTAGATATGGTGGACACTCATGGAAGAAACTTGGTTCAAGGATTTTGGATGCACAAGCAGTATTCCCGCTTAGTACGGAAATTTTGGCTAGCAAAAGATTCTAAAAAGCAAGCACCACATGTTGGAGTATCCATAACAATATAACTTCTATACAAATATACCCAAAAACAACTCATTAAGTTGTCTTCATTATCCAACTTCAACTAATTTGATCAAGTTTGAAAAAAATTAATGGGTCTCACAATCATAGAAGATGTCCAAGATAGTATATTTATATGTGAAACCTCTCTTCCTTCAATATTCTTTCATGAATTGTTCAAGTGACCAATACTATGTTTGCTAACTTTCAATAAATTTACCACCTCTACTTCTTATATGTGAAGTCATTACTCCCCATGGTATAAGCATACGAAACATATATAAATTCAAATAATTCAGATTTATGATATCCAATTCATTGAACCATTTACTCGTAGGATATAAGTGAAGCACAAGAGTAAATGACAAACTACTTCAAACAAATATAAGTGAAGATCAATGAGTAGTCAAATAATTATTTAGCCATGTGAGGACTCTCTCTCATTTAAGTATTTCAGATCTTAATATTTTATTCAAACAGCAAGAAACACAAAATAAAATGACATTCCAAGGATAGCACATATCATGTGCAGAAGTAAAAACTTAGGTTCAACCAAACTGACCGATCATTGTTGAAGAAGAAAGGTGGGATGCCTACTGGGGCATCCCCAAGCTTAGATGCTTGAGACTTCTTGGAATATTAACTAGAGATGCCTTGGGCATCCCCAAGCTTGAGCTTCCGTGTCTCCTTAATTCCTTTCATATCGTGGTTTCCCTAATTCTTAAAAGCTTCATCCACACAAAACTCAACAAGAACTAGTGAGATAAGTTAGTATAAATCCATGCAAAACCTTATCATTCTCTACTGCAGAAAATCACTAAAATTATAATTTGATATTGCCTACTAAATGCCTCTGCATATTTAACAATCCTATTCTCAAATAGAATCATTAAACAAGCAAACATATGCAAACGTAACAGCAATCTGTCTAAACAGAACAGTCTGTAAAGAATGCAAGAGGAATCATACTTCTATAACTCCAAAAATTCTGAAAAATTAGCACACTATATAAAATTTGTTGTTACTCATTGTGTAAAAATTTCAAGATTTTATCATATTCTGACTGTTCACCAATATTAAAAATATAACGGAAAACTTTCTGTTTTCAAACAGCAACATATAGACTTGCAAAATAAGCATGGTAAAGGCTATACTTGAACTTTTATTGAAATAAAAGATGCAAAACATTACTCTAAATAACAGCAATAAAATGTAAACAAAAGAAAATGATGCTTCAAGCAAAACTCATATCATGTGACGAATAAAAATATAGCTCCAAGAGAGGTTACCGATAGTGTTGGACACGAAAGAGGGGATGCCTTCCGGGGCATCCCCAAGCTTAGTTGCTTAGATATTCCTTGAATATTACCTTGGGGTGCCTTGGGAATACCAAAGCTTAGTGTATTTCCACTCCTTATTCTCCTCATATCGATATCTCACCCAAAACTTGAAAACTTCAATCACACAAAACTTAATGGAACTTCGTGAGATAGGTTAGTATGATAAAGGCAAATCATTCACTTTCATACTGCCAAGACAAGATTAATAATTGTTTAAAATAATGCCTAATGTACCTTATCATTTCCACAATTTATATCACTTAATATAAGCTATGGAAACACAATAACAAGCAAACTATGCATTGAAAACAGAATCGGTCAAAAGAATAGTCTATAATGAACTGGACAACCACCATACTTATGCTACTCCAAAAATTCCGAATAATTAGGACAACCTGGGAAATTTGTATATAAATCCTATGCAGAAAGAATCATGATTTTATCATGCTTCTATAAAAATTGAAAATTATTTTACTCGGCACAAAAGTTTGTGTTTTTGCACAGAATCAAGTCAACTATCACCATAGACCATCCCAAAGATCTTACTTGGCACTTTATTGAAACCAAAGCTATAGAACATGATTAATACAGTAGCCTAATCATGTGAACACACAAAAACAGTAGGTAATGGTGTTGGGTTGTCTCCCAACAAGCACTTTTCTTTAATACCTTTTTAGCTAGGCATGATTATTTCAATTATGGTCACATAAAAGATAAGAATTGAAACATAATGGGAGCATCATGAAGCATACGAATAGCATATTTAAGTCTAACCCACTTCCTATGCATAGGTATTTTGTGAGAAAATAAATTATGGGAACAAGAATCTACTAGCATAGGAAGGTAAAACAAGCAAAACTTCAAAACTTTCAACACATAGAGAGGGAACTTGATATTATTGCAATATGTAAAAGCATATGTTCCTCTCTCATAATAATTTTCAATAGCATCATGAATGAATTCAACAATATAAACATCACCATCAAGCATTATTTTCATGATGCACAAGCATAGAAATTTTATTACTCTCCACATAAGCAAAATTCTTCTCATTCATAGTAGTGGGAGCAAACTCAATAAAATAACTATCATGTGAGGCATAATCCAATTGAAAATTAAAATCATGATGACAAGTTTCATGGTTATTATTATTATTATTTATAGCATACATGTCATCACAATAATCATCATAGATAGCAACTTTGTTCTCATAATCAATTGGAACCTCTTCCGAAATAGTGGAATCATCATTAACTAAAGTCATGACCTCTCCAAATCCAATTTCATAAATATTATAAGATTCAACACCCTAAAAATAGTGGGATCATTACCTAGAGTTGACACTCTTCCAAACCCACTTTCATCAATATAATCATCGTAAATAGGAGGCATGATATCATCATAATAAATTTGCTCATCAAAACTTGGGGGAGAAAAAAAATACCATCTTCATCAGACATATCATCCCCAAGCTTATGGCTTTGCATCATTAGCATCATGGATATTCAAAGAATTCATACTAACAACATTGCAATCATGCTCATCATTCAAAAATTTAGGGCCAAACAT
The DNA here is from genome assembly GCF_003073215.2 of Triticum urartu. Lineage (NCBI taxonomy): Eukaryota > Viridiplantae > Streptophyta > Magnoliopsida > Poales > Poaceae > Triticum > Triticum urartu. The sequence goes on from NC_053028.1 coordinate 604,158,359, forward strand.
TTTATAGACTTCTTCCTCTAACACTTGGGCACAATTTTCCTTTCCATCATTTTCACGAAAGACGTTAAAAAGATGAAGCATATGAGGCAACCTCCATTCCATTTTTTTGTAGTTTTCTTTTATAGACTAAACTAGTGATAAAAAAAGAAACTAAAAGATTCAATTGCAAAATCTGAAGATATACCTTCAAGCACTAACCTCCCCGACAATGGCGCCAGAAAAGAGCTTGATGTCTACTACGCAACTTTATCCTGGTAGACATTATTGGGCCTCCAAGTGCAGACTTTTGTATGAAAGTAGCAAATTTCCCTCAGGTGGATGACCTAAGGTTTATCAATCCGTGGGAGGCGTATGATGAATATGGTCTCTCTCAAACAACCCTGCAACCAAATAACAAAAAGTCTCTTGGGTCACCAACATATCCAATACAATGATAAATTGTATAGGTGCACTAGTTCGGCGGACAGATGGTGATACAAGTGTAATATGGATAGTAGATATGGGTTTTTATAATATGAAAATATAAGAACTGCAAGGTAACTAGTAGTAAAAGTGAGCGAAAACGGTATTGCAATGCTTGGAAACAAGGCCTAGGGCTCATAATTTCACTTGTACAAGTTCTCTCAACAATGATAACATAATTAGATCATATGGCAATCCCTCAACGTGCGACAAAAGTCACTCTAAAGTTCCTATCGCGGAGAACATAAGATGAAATTGCTTGTAGGGTACGAAACCACCTCAAAGTTATTCTTTTTGATCAATCCATTGAGCTATTCCTATAAGTGTCTGATAGCCCACAAGTATAGGGGATCGCAATAGTTTTCGAGGGTAGAGTATTCAACCCAAATTTATTGATTAGACACAAGGGGAGCGAAAGAATATTTGTAAGTATTAGCAGCTGAGTTGTGAACTCAATCACACCTGGAGATTAATTATCTATAGCAAAGTGATCAGTAGCAAAGTAGTATGATCGTTTTGATAGTAGTAGCAACATCAATGGTAATGGTACCAATTAGCAATAGTTTTGTAGCAATAACAATAGTAACAGCAGCAGTAGTAACTTAGCAAGAGCAATATGTAGGAAAATCGTAGGAATTGGTTCAGTGATTTGTTGGATGATATTCATCATGTGACAGTTATAACCTAGGGCGATACAAAACAAGCTCCAGTTCATAAATATAATGTAGGCATGTATTCCGTAAATATATAGTGGTACGTGCTTATGGAAAGAACTTGCATGACATCTTTTGTCCTACCCTCCTGTGGCAGCGAGGACCTATTGGAAACTAAGGGATATTAAGTCCTCCTTTAATAGAGAATCGGAACAACGCATTAACACATGGTGAATACATGAACTCCTCAAACTACGGTCATCACTGGGAGTGTCCCGACTATTGTCACTCCGGGGTTGCTGGATCATAACACATAGTAGGTGACTATAACTTGCAAGATCGGATCTAGAACAAATATATAATGGTGATAACATAAACGGTTTGGATCTGAAATCATCGCACCTGAGGCCAAAGTGACAAGCATTAAGCATGGCAAAGTCATAGCAACATCAATCTTAGAACATAATGGATATTAGGGATCAAGCCCTAACAAAACTAACTCGATTACATGATGAATCTTATCCAACTCCTCATCGACTAGCGAGCCTATGAAGGAATTACTCACTCCCGGTGGGGAGCATCATGGAATTGGCGATGGAGAAGGGTTTATGATGACGAAGATCCCCCCTCCGGAGCCCCAAACGTACTCCACATCTGGCCTCCCGATGAAGAACAGGAGACGGCGGCAGCTCCGTCTCGTGGAACGCGATAATTATTTCTCCCTGATTTTTCTGGAAAAATAGGATTTTTATAGCATCGGTTTTAGGGTCTGTGGGGCCACCAGGTGGGGACAACCCACCTTGGCGCGCCTGGAGGGGGTGTCACGCACTGGTGGGTTGTGCCAACCCAGGTGCCCCCTACGGTGGTTCTTGGCTGCAGAAATTCTCTTTATTTATATAAAAATTCCTCGCAAAGTTTCATTCTAATCCGAGAATTTTTATTTCTGCACAAAAACAATACCATGGTAGTTCTGCTGAAAACAACATCAGTCCGGGTTAGTTTCATTCATATCATGCAAATTAGAGTTCAAAACAAGAGGAAAAGCATTAGTAAAAGTAGATACGAAGGAGACGTATCAACTCCCCCAAGCTTAAACCTTTGCTCGTCCTCAAGCAATTCAGTTGATAAACTGAAAGTGGAAAAGAAAAACATTTATGAACTCCTTTGCTCTTGTTTGCATAAATAAGCTTAAACAACACCCAGGTTTTCAGCCAAGCTTATAATTAACCATGCCAAAAATAACTCTTAAAAATTATATTAACACATATCAATGACATAATCAGCTAGTGAGCAATAATAGGATATCTCAAAGAACAACATGTTGTGAAAACAACCAGGATATAATATGACAATAGTGGTATCTCGCTTGCCCTTTCTGAGAACGCAAAACATAAATGCAGAGCACCTTCAAAGTTCAAGCAGCAACTAAACATTGTAATTCATGGTAGAAAAGATCCAGTCATGATGCACCCAACATTAGCTACACACAATGCATAAGCATGACAACAGTGCTCCCGGGTTCTGGCGCTTATTTTAGAAGGTGATGACAAAACATAAAAGTAAATAGATAGTCCCTTCACATTGATCAATACTTGGATGACGTCTTGACGTGTGGAACAACCTACAAAATGCGCCATCGACATTGCATCCTAGCTCGTGGATATGACTCTAGGCTGAGCCAGCGCGGCATGTGTGCGTATCTGCTTAAGCGCCGCTTTGTGGGTGTTTTAAGTAATTGGGTTGGCCTGTTCATGATACCTGGACAATGTCGAATACAGTTTTCCATTTCCTGTCAGTTTTATAAATTCATAAAACATTAATTTCAAATCCAGTTGAGTTGATTCAAGTTCCTAAATTCATCATATCTTCAGGCCTATTTAATAGCCAATTTTTATAATTATACATGAAGCTTTTCTATGTATCTTAGATTTAAATCTATATTTGATATATATAGGACTTATTTAGAAATTCCTAATCAATTGTGAGTTCATCCTACTCCAGTACAAAAATGTCTCTAAATTCTAATTTGACCTCAGAAATTTAATAAAATTTGGTTAACAATTTTCAGAGAATTGTATTAAAAGAGAACATAAAAATATAGCTTCCAAAAGAGAGAGTTTCCAATTTTTTGTCACAATAAACATGTTTTTCAACTGTCGAAAGAGGGTTTTTTCTGTGAAGCAAATAGCACAAACAAGATGCAAAAAATGTACTTTTGCAATTTTCATCATATTTTGCTACTTGCTTCACAGAAAACCCTACAAATAGTGAAAAATTGGCACAAAGTACAACACACATGAAGGTCAAATTTGAATTACTTTATTAAATCTAAAAAAATAATGAAGGATTTGGCACAGGTTCAAATTTGGCCATTTTGTGAAGGATTTTTTTTATAATTTGTGGTATTTCAAGTTTATATTTTGTCTTACGAACAAGGAGTTTCCAAAATAGTTCATGATAAGGTAAGCATGGCAATGGGTAAGGTATGGGTGGGTAGAGAAATACCATACCCATACCCGTGTAGTCAATGGGTACAAAATTCTACCCATACCCGTACCCTTTACCCGTACCCATACCCGACGGGTGCCCATACCCATTGGGTACCTAATGGGCCGGTAGATCAAATAGTACACAAGTTATTCATAATTTTACATTCATCCATAGCACATTTGACCAAACAAATATTTATCTCAACTCAATAACATATAAATGAGTACAAGACAATTATATATATATTCAAATTGACAATTGGTGACCATTTTAACATAGGTTCATAAGCTCATGGAACACTTCACCAAATAATATTGGACAAGTAAGATGTTAGTATAAATGGGCAGGGTATGGGTATATCCATGGGTACAAGGCTATACCTTTGCCCTACCCACGACTTAACAGGAAGGCTACGGGTACTATCCGTGGGTATAAAATTGTGCCCATACCCTACCCATGCGGGTATGGTATCCGCAGGTACCCGTACCCGTACACATGGGGCTCGGCTAGTCTGATGTAATGTTATCTGTACTTTGATGTGTATTTGTACCCACTATGTATTCCCATCTTTCTGTCGAAACTTGTTCTTAGTTTGTGGTACTGAAAGGTATGTGGTGTAATGCCATTTGTACTTTGATGTGTATCGGCACACACTATTCAAATTTGAGCCAAAATTGAAATTTATACTTTCATGTGTATTTATATTCCAATGCTTTCTCAAATATTATACACTTTAGGGGATCAATTCAAGTAATTTTGTGAAGTAGAACACATAGTCATGAAAATATGCTCCAAATGAGCTCCAAAGCTAGGTTAAATAGACCCATTTCTATGCAAGTTTTTTGACCTTATCTAAATGAGCCAAAAAAATTCATTGACATCTAGTGTGCAAATATAGGGTCCATGCCCAATATTAGATCTTTTGGAACAACTATGCCATGCTTAACCCCAAACCCTAGCTCATTTCCCTTGAAAACCCTACAACCTTGTTCATGATAGCTAAGTTTTATGAAGGCTTTTTCACGAAAATATCTGTTGGCCAAGTTTCTTATTTTTCCTAGCAACTTAGTCATATAAAATGATGATGCGCGAAAGTTTCACTTTTTATTTTCTTTAATTAGTTATGGTCAACCGTAGCCCTTGAAACCCTCTCAAAACCCGCACCCTTTCAGGACGTTGGATAGCTGTGCATGGATGGTTTGCATCCGGTGCTAGGGTTACGCATGGTCGATCCGCGAGTGGCTGGTTTTGTGACCTGATTGGCTGGATTTGGTGGGGTGCTCCATGGCTGGTTGTGCGACCTAATTGGCCGACAGGCTTGGAGAAGTGAGTGGCCCACCTGGTAGCGGCAGAAGAGGGACACAAGATGGTTTCCGTTGGATTTTACTTAAATCGGACAGATGAGAATTGGCCATACCATGACAACAGCTGACATCAGCTGATGTCGATGAACTTAGTGGGACCCTTGTGTTAGCTAATGTCAGCTGATGTCGGTGAGCAACGACTTGCCAAAAAGACCGCGACGCTAGCGCGGCGAGGCTATAGGGATCTTGAGGAGTTGCATGTTCAATGCGTTGTCTCACTCCACACTGATGGGAGGAAACATGGTGACCAAGGGTCCTCGGAGCTACATGGGCGATGACCTTAGGAGACGCGGACGATGCTCAGTGACAGACTGCTATGGTGCTCGAGAGGATGCGGAGGAAAGGGGCAAATGATCCTAGGCTAACCATACACATGATAGGGTGCTCGGGGGAGGTGTAGGACGGCCGTGGCCATCGAGTGCCTAGATACGGACTCGATGTACACCCACATGAGATGCACCCTATCCTACAACAGTTGGATCCGCTGACCGAGCAACACCTTCAGCGGGTCCATCCTGTCAACTCCGTCCCTCACGACGCCCACCAAGATGTCGATGAGAATTCCTATGTCCATCTTCTCCTCCTTGCTTACCTTGAGAGATGGCGTAGCAGCAACTCTCACTCTCAAGTACCGAGGAAGTCCAGTCGGAGAACCCGTATTCGAGACATCCTTGTAGTAAAACCAACTATCCTGCCAGCCCTTGACGAAATCTGGGAAGATCATCTTGGGGAAGGCACTCTGCCCCCTGAGTTGTATACCTATTCCACCACACTACTGGGTTATATTGGTCTTTGCCCCATCCAGCGAGTCCTTCTTCATGGTCATCGGCCAGCAAGTGAATATGTGCTTAAATAAACCCCAGTGTGGGTAACAACCAATGAAGTTCTCGCAAAGTGAGACGAATGCTGACAAATAGACTACACCATTCGGTGGAAGATGATGGAGCTGTGCCCCGAAGAAATCTAAAAAAGCATGGAAATACGGGTGGGCGGCATGGAGAAACCTCGCTCAACATGAGTGACGAGGAGGACATGCTCATCCGCCTGCGGCGTGGGCTCGATCTCGTCTACCTCCACCCGTCATCTGGAATCAGCCCCTCAGCGGCAAGCTCTAGCAGCCGCTTCTTCGTGACGCGCGATGGGATCCAGTCCCCCTGGGCTCGACCCACCGGCGGGCCAATGCTTGACATTGAGCCCTTCCCTGTCTTCTTCGCCTTCTCGAGCTTCGCCGCCGTGCCTTTCCCCATTTAGTCAGAGTGGTCTGGAGCACGGAGTGGAGGTGGAGAGACGTGGAGCAACAGAGTGAGCAGGGTGAAAAAGGGGATCTGCTCCCTTTACCTTAGCTATCCCGCTTTTTATACCGCGGGTAAATCCGCCTCGCGATCTCGAGCCGTTGATTCCTGGATGTAATGACGTCCGCTGCGATGACCGCCCATAGGAAATGGAGCACGTGGAGGATTTCTGGGGCAGAAATCGAGGCGTCGCGCCATACTTTCCCCAGTAGCGGCGGCGTAACTAGTTCCTCATGCACACACAAATATTCAAATCACGGGATTTCTGCTGTGAATCAACCCGATCGATTGCCTCTGATTGTTTTTCTCAGGAACACTAGTCACTCCGCCGATCTCCCTTCGAGGGTCACCGTGCACTCAGAAACGTAATCAAAACCGACTAAAGTCATCCTGAGGATTGCAATGGGATGAGCTCAGCTCTCTACGTATTAACTTGATCCTTTTTCTAGGCTCCAAGGCGCAAGTCTCATAAATTTGGACTCAGAGATGACCTATGCTTGCATTCCCCCGGGGAAATGAGTGGCGTCTCTCCGGGGAGTCGGCACACGCGCCGACACTAACACTCGGGTTTCATGGCATGTCGACATTCGGACCACTAGTAAATTTCTCCCTAGAGACATACGAATGCCACCAAATTTCTCCCAATAATCAACACATCCCGATCAGTTGGGAAACTCCTAGTCGAGAATCTGCTATGGTTTTGCTCGGATCACGTTATCACTTGGTGAAAGATTCTGAGTGCTCCTGAAGCACTCGGCCCGAATCAAGAGTTCATCATATTCGTCCTACGAAACCTCAACCGATTCAAGCGCTAATGATAGGGTCACCTACCAAGGGTAGGGCCATGGACCTGACATCCAGGGCTCACCAAGAGCCCCACACCAATAATGAAGGGGTTCCTAGACCACTGGTGCATTCGGATGCACACTACTGGATATCCACTCGGATATTATCCATCCACTCGGATGGTGCTAGCTCACTCGGAATTTCCACCACTAGTCGGCCTCGCCAATAAAACTGTGACACAGGAGGCGGAGAGGCGACGAGGGAGCTGCAACGTTCGAGAGGCTTAACGCTGGAGTTCAAGCGTAGTAATAGCGGCAGTTACCGGTAATGCCTGTAGTTACTCCCCCTTTTATCTTCCCTTATAATGTAGCATTAATGAGGGCTGTCGCACTCTATATAAGCCCCCCTCCGGCTCCATAACAAGGGTTGGCAACCCATTGTAATCAGACACCCCTAGAGAAAAACACAGCCTCCGAGCACCAAGACGTATGGCTTTTACCTCTCTGAGAGGGGCCTGAACTCGTAAATCTGAGTGTCACACCTATGTCGTAGCTAGATTCCGCCCCTGTTCATACTAGTACTCACTGTCAGTCTCACTACTGAAAGTGCGTTATATCGACTAGAGGGGGGTGAATAGGTGATTTTTATGAAATTCTTCACTGAGGGATTTGCCGGTGAGGAAATTCCTTAGCGAAGAACTACTAGCAGCGGAATAAGTACTCAAAAGTAAACATAACAGAATACAAACATAGTCATCATGATGAAATGAAGACAGGCACAGAGTACAGGAAGCGTAAGCACAGTATAACACAAGATGAAGACAAACGGACTGAAGAAATTGAACTGAGGAAATTGAGAAAGTCTTCAGTCAAAGTCTTCAAACACAGATATGAACAAGCACACAACACAATTATGAGGAAATGAAAGAGTTGAGGAAATAGAACCAGTAAGCTTGGTGAAGATAATGATTTGGTAGACCAGTTCCAACTGCTGTCTCAGTTGTACGTCTGGTTGGAGAGGCCGAGTATTTAAACTCGAGGACACACAGTCCCGGGCACCCAATACTAAACACGCAGCTTAGGACACCAAGTCCTCACCGTATTCTCCTTGAACTAAGGTCACACAGACCTTGTCCAATCACTCGTGGTAAGTCTTCAGGCGACTTCCAAACCTTCACAAACTTGGTCACTCGGCGATCCACAATTCCTCTTGGATGCTCTAGACGATGACCACAGTCTTCAAAGGTAATAAGCGTCGGATCCACGCAAGATTAATCTCTTCAGTGATGCTCAATCACTTGGGGTTTGTAGGTGTTTGGGTTTGGGTTTTTCCTCACTTGATGATTTTCTCTCAAAGTCCTCGGAGGATGGGTTGCTCTCAAATGAAAAGTGTCAGTTTCTCTCGGAGCAGCCAAGCAGCTAATGGTTGTAGGGGGCGGCTATTTATAGCCTAGGGAGCAGCCTAACATGATAAGACATAAATGCCCTTCAATGATATGACCGTTAGGTGGATAGATATTTTGGGACAGCTGACGCATAGCACAGCAACGGTCAGAATTTTGAGTAGCAAAATCCTCAGGGCTATCATGTTCCTCACTGTGTAGGCAATCCGCACTAGCGAATTCCTAACTCCTCAGTCAGAACAAATTCCTCAGAGACCAGAAGAACTTCATCTCTGTCACTGAAGAATATGACTGGACTGTATGAGATTGCCAATGGCTTCACTCGAAGGGATTGGTAGGTGTAGGATTTTGAGTTGAGCATCACATGGAAATTTTTCCTTAGTATTTCCTCGACCCCCTTTAACAGTATGGTGTTTCCTATGACTCAAGAAAGAGAAAATGAAACTACGAAAACAAAAGTCTTCACGCTTCATGTTCCTCGAATGAATACCAAGTCTTTAAGGTCACACCAATTTCTTCACTTTCAAAGTCTTCAGAAAGTCTTCAGAAATCCAAAGTCTTCAGTCGAAGAACTTCATTTTTAGGGGTTGACTTTCTCTGTAAATATCAAACTCCTCATAGACTTATAGACCTGTGTACACTCACAAACGCATTAGTCCCTTAACCTATAAGTCTTCAATACACCAAAATCACTAAGGGGCACTAGATGCACTTACAATCTCCCCCTTTTTGGTGATTGATGGTAATATAGGTTAAGTTTTCAACGGGGATAAACATATGAAGTGTAAATACTGATATTGAGGAATTTGATTGCAAGATATAGAAGAAATCCCCTTGAAGTTGTGCATAGTGAGGAATTTGCTTTTGAAGCAATGCACACTTGAAGAGTTGAATCATGAAGATCTCCCCCTATATCTTGTAATTCATACATGCATTTGACATATAACAGTGAAGAATTTGAAATGCATGATGAAATATGGTGACTGATGTAATTCAGCATGCGTGCATTAGCTTATATGAGGAATAAGCATGCAGAAAAACATATCATAAGCATCAGAGCTTCATCGGGTTTAAGTTTACAACTCGATCCAATAAAGTCTCAGAAGAACGAGAGTTGTAACTTAAAAAGAAACGCCCATATAGAAAGACCCGCTTGAAGACTAACTCAAAATTCTCCCGCTTTGTCATCAAATGACCAAAAGGATCCAATATGAGGACTAACGCCCCTGAAGAATATCAAGTTGATGAAGGAGCGCCAGCGTTGTTGGGGTCGTTTGTCGTCGTAGGGCCTGCCGCAGTGTCGTCCAAGTCTTCATTCTCATCAGTGTCGCGCGATGAAGAATATGAGCTGGCCACCAGAGAAGGAACCTTGACCTTCTTGAATTTCTTCGATGGAGGTGCAGACCAGTAAAAATCTTCCTTGAGACCCATTCTCTTTAGATCTTCTTCACCATACAGATGTGACAGAATGGCCCAGGTGCGACCAAAGACTTCATGGAGGTAGTAATGGTTTTTCTTCACTACATTGTGTGTAGCAATCATGTTGTGAAGAAATGAACCAAACTGACGCTTAACCCATTTGTGATTTCGATCCACCTTCTGGTGAAGACTAAGCAGAAGCTCACGATCAGTCATCACACGAGGAGCAGTGGCTTGAGGAGTAGACTTGGGTGCATTGGCAGAGTCATGTGTGGCAGAGTCATCATTGGTGGAATAAGAGGCAGCTTCGCGAAACTGTCCATCCAATGGACGAATGCCTTCATCTATAACAGCTGGTGCCTTGCCCTTTTCATCAACTGAGGAATAGCTCTGCTTGAGGAATTCAATTGGGGGAAAGTAGCTGAGGTGATTCTGAAAATCAGCTTTGTAGTTGAGTGAAGACCTTGTCCTAAGGAATCTCATAATCCAAGGTGCATAAGGCTTCAGCTCAAACGGAGACAGTGGAACATTTTCCAGAGTCCTCATGAAGAAATCATGATAATTGACAGGAATGCCATGAACGATGTTGAATACCAGATTCTTCATGATGCCAACAATTTCCTCATCAGATGAGTCGTGGCCTTTGATAGGACTCATTGTCCTTGTAAGAATACGATAAACAGTTCTGGGCACATAGAGTAATTCCTTCACGAGGAATTTGGTTCATGGGCCTGACCTGGCTTCAAAGGTTTCATCAGAACCTGCATGTAGTGATTTGTAAGCTCAGGTTCACTGTAGATGCAACGAGCTTATTCAAGGGGAGGACGGAGTGGTAAGGCACAAAGCAATTCAGAAGCTGGTGTTGTGTAGTGAGTGGTCTCAGTCATCCAGTCTAGCACACATGAATTCACATCTTTAGAATCTCCTGTGATGTGCAATGTTACATAAAATTGAAGAATCAGTTCTTCATTCCAATCACAGATGTCAGAGCAAAAGTTTAACAGTCCAGCGCCGTGAAGAACACTGAGGACTGGCACGAAACATGGCAGAGATTCCATATCCACATGAGGAATCTGCTCATGATAGAAGATTTTCTCTTTGTTGAACATCACTGAGGAATAGAAATTGGCTTGACTAGCAGTCCAGAAACGCCTCTTCCTTATACGAGCAGAATCATATGTGTTGAAGTCTTCGAAGAATACGTGCTCGCCAAAGAAATCATCAGCCTTGAACTTTTTCTTGCGTGAGAATGGATCCTTTGGCTTGGGCAGAGGAGTGTCAGTGAGTTGCATCACGACCTCGGGAATCGCAATCTCAGGTTCTTCAGGCTGAGGAATTTCTGGTTCCTCTTCAATGGTAGTCTGTGTCTTTAGATGTTCAGCAGCAGCAGTTTCTTCAGCACTAGTGGCTGGAATTTCTTCACGTACAGATGAAGTGGGGTGAGTTTCTTCAGAGCCCATTTGAACAGTTTGTGCAGGGGATTGAGATATTTGCTGCAACGGTGTGAACATTGGAGAGTTTGGATGCTGACTTTCCCAGAATTCATCACTGATCACTGGTGTGGAGCAGCCAACGTCCACATCTTCATCTTCCATTTCTTCAACGCCAGCCTCTTCAGCTGTGAACTGAGGCATAGGCGAGGAGATAACAGGTGTTGAAGGGATCGTATCCACTTTAATTTCTTCATCAATCTGCTCTGACGAAATAGCAGAATGATTTTCTTCATCGGATCCACTAGGGATCTCATATTCTTCACCAAAAGGAACAAGGTCCTTCGATGGCATGGTTGAGATCGGAACAGCATCAATGGGATTAGCAAATGAACTGGTCAAAGGCTTCATCTTCTTTGTAGCTGAAGAATCTGAAGTAGCTGATGCTTTCCTTTTCTTCACTACTGCACGCTCTGCAGCCTTGGTCTTCTTCACATCTGATGCAGATGGAAGGATTGGAGTTGGTGTTGGCGCAGGAGAAGCAGAGGAATCTGGTTGATTTTCTTCAGGAACAACTGATGCAGTTGCCCTGATTTCTTCAGTTTCTTCAGGCGCACCACTAGTGGATGCCCTGGCAATTTCTTCAGCGGCTGGAATGCAGTCATCAGCCTTGGAACTCACATTTTCTTCAGCAGCCTGATTTTCATCAGCGGTGCTGGCATGTTCTTTAGTCGGCTGAGCAGATGCTTCAGCCTGAGGAATTTCTTGTTGCGTTGGGGCAGAAACATTTGAAGTGAACTGTTCAGTTATCTTTACAAATCTGACTTTGGCTCCTTGCCAATCAGCATAGTAGGCTTTGAAGTCATCGCTGAGGGTTTTGATTTCAGATTGGATTTTTACAAGTTCATCAGTTGTCATAGTGACAACGTTGTTCTTCAGAAATTTCTCCTTCTTGTATTGCGCTTTCTTGATCTGCCTGGGCTTCTCATATTTCCATTTTTCTTCTTGGATGAAATGGGTCAGCATGTGACTTTGGCCAGGAGTCAGCTTGAAATCAGGCATGGGAGTGTTGGGGTTCTTGTGCCAAACGTCAATGTATTCGAGGATCAACTTGTGATCCAAATGCAGTGGCACATTTGTTCCCTTGGCTCTAGCGGCCCTGACTTTCCTATCTCTTATGATTTCAGCAAGTTCATCATCATCAGCTTCGTCTTCTTCATACGGCACTTGGAAGGCGACTTGCTTCTTCTGAGGACTAGGGCGAGGACCTCGTCCAGCAGTGGCCTTTGTTTTCAGTAGAGAGGGCCCCATTGAGGAATTTGGTGCAGCTGAGGAACTAGCTGAAGCTCCTAAGGCAATTGAGATGCCAGTAGTCCTTTGACACGTGGCGAGATGCACAGCTGCAGAGGACTTTGTCGGAGCGGCCGAAGACTTTGGCGGAGGAGCTGAGGACTTTTGAGGAATAGGAGCAGCATGAGGAATTTCCCGTGAGGGCTTTGAGGATTCTGGCCGTGAGGGCATTGATGAGGAACTTGGCCTTGAGGGCACTGTTGGTGAAGCACTTGGCTTGCGCGCAGGCTTCTTTGACATAGCCTTCTTCGGCTTTACAGCAGAGGCCTCAGCAGAGGCATGAGCAGCAGCAGAGTCTTCATTGAATTTCCTCACTACTTCTCTGGCTTGCTTAGCCAACTTGGCTTGGCGCTTGGCCCATTCATCAGGATAATCCTCACCGTGCTTGAGGCTGGTGGGATCAACTATTTGGCCAGGTGCCAATGGAGATCTTGGGCCTAGAGGATTGAGTGTGAATTTCTTCATGTACTTGGGAGTAACATACCTGTACTCCCTCCACTCTTGCCCATCTCCTCTCTATCTTCTGAATGCGCACCTTGCGCTGATTTTTGTCTTCCTCAGGAGGTGTGTAGTACCCAGCATATATATCATTAGGGATCTCAAACGCAGTGTTGACCTCAGCCATCTTTCCTCCTTTCTGTGGCTTCTTACCGTCAGCCATTTTCTTCAGTTGAGGAATTTGAACAATTGAATTCTCTAAAGAAGTATGCAACTTTTCTTCGAGGAACGCTGCAAATGAGTTAAGTTGATGAGAACCTAGTGATTCAGTAGCTGACATGAGTACCTGTGAATAGAGTATAGTTGCGAGGAATTTGGAGAGGTCATATGCGTTCTTAGAAGGTTTTGTAAAAAGAACAAGTTTAAGGAATTTGACCAGATGAGTCTTGAAGAATTTCACTAAGCGTTCTTTGTCTTAGGTTCCAGAGATGTGTAGATCAAAAATCCACACATTTGAGATATCTAGAAGAAAACGATAGCTTAGAGAAACAAATCAAGAACAGATGATATGTGAGGTGTTTTAGTGTGTGAAGATATGAAGAAAAACACCTTTGAAGATTTTGTAGATAATCATTTGAATCAATGAGGGTAGTAAAATTAACTTTTAATTACCCTGGATGAAGAACACGATGAATAGTGAGGTGGAGAGGTGAAGTTCGTCTGTGTAGATCTTCCACGCTCTAACTCGGCGGAGGAAGACAGCTACAGCGACGGCGGAGTGAATATTTCCGCGGCCGTCGCGAGTACGGTGGCGACGAGGTCGAGGCAGTGAAGCTCTTCCTCACCGGCGGCGCTAGGGTTTGAGAAGCTCGAGCTGGAGAGAGGTCGAGCGGAGTAAAAGAAGTGAGGAAGGGGAAGAGGGGTATTTATAGCCACGGTGAAAAACTGTTCGCCCGAAGAAATTGGACGAATGTGCCCCTGACCCTTCTCATTCGCATGACATGTGTCACCCACGTACTGAGAGGTGGAGATCGTGTGCGATCGTGGGTGAAAGGATAAGTGTATCATGGGATGCGGAACGGTTTGAGCGGCAAAGCCGAAAATTTAGATAAGATAGGTTTTAGAGTTCCGTTCGCAATTTCTTCAGCTGATAAGGACATAGTGAAGATTTTGAACGAGTTTCAATAGAACGCACATGAAAAATTTGTGAACAGATTGGGTTGAGTATAGCATAGAGGGGGAAAGGGTCCGATCACATTCACTTAGCAGAAAAACTAACTTGAAGAATTAGCAATAAGTGAATGCTGTAGAGGACATAAACTCATATATATATATATATATATATATATATAGCCAATGAAGAAAAACGATGGAAACAGTGAAGACAATGCAAAGATGAAGATTATGAACAACTGAGGAATTTAAACTTTTGGTGGTGGCGTGACCCACCGTATAAGAATGATGATTTCAGACACCACATACAATTATCGTAGGGTTCTGAGAATCAAATTCTTCGTTAATTTCTTCACACTAAGAGTGTTATTCTTCATTGATTGAAGAAAAACATTTCGTCATGTGTTGCACATCTAAGTTATCAATTTTGCATAAGTGTTAGGATGAGTGTCCTTTTCAGAGAACATTCGAAGATTCTACGATATTTAGCTCACACTGCAACTTGCTAAATCTCTTCTCATCCAAGGGCTTTGTGAAGATATCGGCTAGCTGTTCTTCAGTCTTCACATGCTCAATAGAAATGTCGCCCTTCAACACATGATCACGAGGAAAATGATGACGAATCTGAATGTGCTTAGTCTTTGAGTGCTGAACTGGGTTGTGAGCAATCTTGATGGCACTCTCATTGCCACATAAGAGAGGCACATTCTTCATGTTGACGCCGTAGTCCTTGAGAGTTCGCTTCATCCATAGCAATTGAGCACAGCAAGAACTAGCGGCAATGCACTCAGCTTCAGTAGTAGATAGTGATACGCAGTTCTGTTTCTTCGAGGACCAACAGACCAAAGATCGTCCGAGGAAATGACATGTACCAGATGTTGACTTGCGGTCCACATGATCACCAGCATAGTCAGAGTCAGAATATCCAATTAGATCAAAAGCCGAGCCCTTGGGGTACCATAATCCAAGTGTTGATGTGTGAGCTAGATATCGAAGAATATGCTTCACGGCCTTATGGTGTGATTCCTTCGGTGAAGCTTGAAATCGGGCACACATGCAAACACTAAGCATTATATCTGGCCTAGATGCACATAAGTACAATAAAGAGCCAATCATGGAGCGGTATACCTTATGATCGAAGTCAATACCATTTTCATCAGTGCACAGATGGCCATTTGTGGGCATAGGAATTTTGACGCCTTTGCAATCTTGCATGCCGAATTTCCTCAGTACATCCTTGAGGTATTTCTCCTGATTTATGAATATGCCATTGCGTTGTTGACGAATTTGAAGACCTAAGAATAATTTCAACTCTCCCATCATAGACATTTGATATTCTTCACTCATCATATAGGCAAATTCGTCATTATAACGTTGGTCAGTACAGTCAAAGATAATATCATCAACATATATTTAGCACACAAACAATTCACCATCATAAGATTTAGTGAAAAGAGTAGGGTCGAGTGAACCGGGTTTGATGCCTTTCTTCATGAAGAATTCCTTCAATGTGTCATACCACGCCCGTGGGGCCTGCTTGAGGCCATAGAGGGCCTTGTTGAGTCTGAAGATTTTGTCAGGATTCTTCGGATCTTCAAAACCTGGGGGTTGAGCAACATATACTTCTTCCTTAAGCTTACCATTGAGGAATGCACTTTTCACATCCATTTGATATAAAGTGATATCATGATGATTAGCATAAGCAAGTAATATGCGAATAGCCTCAAGTCTAGCAACAGGTGCAAAAGTTTCATCGAAGTCAATTCCTTCAACCTGTGTGTAGCCTTGTGCTACAAGCCATGCCTTATTCCTCACCACAAGGCCATTTTCATCATGCTTGTTGCGGTAGATCCACTTTGTGCCAATGATATTGTGCTTGCGAGGATCTGGACGTTTGACCAGTTCTCAGACATTGTTGAGCTCGAACTGATGTAATTCTTCTTGCATGGCCCGAATCCACTCAGGCTCCAGAAATGCTTCATCTACCTTAGTGGGCTCTGTGATAGAGACAAAAGCATAGTGCCGACAAAAGTTAGATAAATGTGAAGCTTTTGAGCGTGTGAGAGGACCTGGCGCTTTGATGTCATTGATGATCTTTTCACCTTGCACTTCTTTTTCAATGCGAGGATGAGCTGGTTGTCGTTGAGGAATTTGATCAGCATTCTCTTCAGCACCATTTTCATCAGTATTTTCTTCAAGTGCATTAGCTCGACGTTCTTCATGTTCTGGAATGAATTCTTCAGCAGATTCTTCAGTAGGAATGACATCCTCAGTAGCCTTGAACTTTATAGTTTCCTCACACTACTAGGAAAAGGACTAAAGATAGGATTGACACTAATGGCGCACCAGAGAAGTGGTGCGCCACTACTATATACTAATGGCGCACCTGGTGGAGATACGCCATTAGTGTGGAAGACACTAATGGCGCACCAGGCAAAAGGTGCGCCACTAGTAAAACAATTTTTTTTTCATTTTTTCAAATATACTAATGGCGCATCCTGGCAAAGTGCGCCATTAGTAGTTAGAACTACTAATGGCGTACCGGCGACAGAGTGCGCCAGTAATTTTTTTTACTTTTTGGCAAAAAAACATTCTAATGGCGCACCGCTGCTGGGTGCGCCATTAGTAAGCTTCCCCCCCACTCCACCTATTCCCCTCCCTCCCTTCCTCCCCACTCGACCTAACTGTACGCCCCCTCCGCCCCAACCGTACGCCGCCGCTGCCGCGCCTGCACGCCCCCTCCGCCCCCTCCGTCCCCTGGCGCCGCCGCCCCGACCCCCGACCCCCGCGCCCCACGCCCCCTCCGTCCCCTCCGTCCCCTGTCGTCCCCTGCCGCCGCCGCCCCGTCCCCACCGATCTCCGTCCGTCGACCATGGGAGCCGGGCAAGACCTGGAGGCCGGCGCCGGCGACGACGGCAAGAAGAAGATGGCCCACTCCTCCTCCTCCGGCCCACTCCCGCCGTCGGAGCCGCCGCACCTGCGGGGCCAGGACCCCGCCCAGTACCAGTACGACACTTTCCACCCCTCTGCCCCCCACCCCGACGTCCGCTACCAGGCCACCCCAGGTACAGTTCCTCGCATACTCTTGCTTACCTCCGATGCTTATGTTTGGTATGTTGTCATCCTCTGCGACCTCGTCATCCTCTGGTAATCAATCCATCCCTTCCAAAAGATAAAGATAAAATGGAAATATCAGAGGATATGCCTCTACCTGAAAATGTACCACTCTGTTGCACGATGGAGCTCAATGCATCAATCTGTACTAGCTCAACACCTCAAGCTTTGCGTGCTAAATTTCTATGGCTGCTTGATTAGTTTTTGTGTGCTCTGCATCTGCATAGCCATGGAGCGGCTCTGCGCCTCTTTGCTTTGGTTTGGTTTGGTCACCATATATGCATCCAAGCAAGTATTTATCATATGTTTGGGTGGACGATGGTACAGGCTTTCAGCAAGATAGAACCCCATAAATAAGATTAGCATTCAGCTTAACTATGCACGATGAGCGTGGGCGTGCTCATGTTGCTGCTATATATGCTTTGTCTGCTGTGTGCGGTTTCTCGGATGTCATTCTCATCTATGCACTTCCATTCAGCTATCTGTACCATGTGGTTAATACATATAATTATCATCGATTCACCTCTATTAAGTTATTACCATGGGGCAGCTCTGCGCCTGTTTGGTTTGGTCACCACATATGCATCGAAGCAAGTATTTATCATATGATTGGGTTGATGATGGTACAGGCTTTGAGCAAGAGAGAACCCCATAAATTCTAGGAGTGGCATGTTGGATTGAATTTGCCAGTTTCATTTGTTTAGTAGTAGATGCAGCATGTATTGTGCTCCTCTCGGCTTGGTCATACTAGTAGATGTCATCTCCACTTTCTTCACCCATATGAATAAGCTATGTGAACTCCTATGTTGCTTAAGTACATGCTGGTCTAATTGATGCGGTCTCTGTGCAATGTTTTTATCCTCTGCTCGCTGAAAGTTTAACTCTTTGTTGCTGCTAGTAGTGGATTTGCTCCAAATTACAACTCCCAGAAAAATTTGGAAATTTCTTATCGTTTTTTGGTCATTTTTGGGAATTTACTGTCAACCTAGGTGCATTTACAAATTTAGTTATTAATTGACTATCATATTTTGAAGTAAATGACTATCTTGATGTCGTGTCCTGATTACTGTTATTAATTGTAATGTACTGATATTACATTATCAATTGTAATGTGAGAAATCTACTCTTCCTTGTTTGGTCATATCTGTTGAATAAAGCCAAGTCTTCAGTAGCTAGTGTTTATTTCTTCAGTTTCGTCAGTTTCATCCGTTTCGTCAGTAGTAGTTTGAGATTGTTTTCTGTCAATGAGTTTAGCTCGAGTTAGTTAGCGCCAAGAGCGAGTCTGGCTCCCCCTCTAATCGCTCGTGGGATGGCACGAGCGCCACGATCGGTGGTGCCGCGTAGTTAGGGGCCATGAGCCCGTTTCCTTTTCTGTACTGGAGAACCAGTACAGCAAACACAGGCCATTTTAGGGGCCATGATCTTCATCCGCGTAGTTAGCGGTATTTTTTAGAACACTTTTTTGATCCTGTTGTAGCAGCAAAACTTGTCAAACAACATATTGAATTATTGGATGAAAGCGAGGAGGAGGATGACCACGATGAAACTATGATGCAATATGGTAGTGATGATGAAGATCACACTGGTCACAATATTGGTGATGATGACGAGTAGTTCTTATTATCTTCTGTGTTCACGTCTCTAGATTTTATCTCATGTGTTCACATCTGTCTTAATACCTTGCCTTGCCTTGTTCGGTTCTAGTGCATAAAGGTCTATGGTCAATTGATATTTTGTGCTTCCACTACAGAAAGGTCTATGGTATATTTTGTCTGTCCTTTTCAAGTAAAGAAATCTAAATGTTATCTGTATAATACCTTGACTTGTTTGGTTGTATCGGTTATACCTGTATGTTGTCCAGTTGGTTTGTTAGGTTTGATAGCATAGAAGAAATAGACAGGGTACTCCATATGTTTTATGATCTGTTGTAAGGGTACTAATTGGTCTCTTCTGCTGCTTATCAGAGATGGCGGGAAGCAGCCACCGCCGCTCTGCAACACCGCAGTACGAGTTGGATGCTTCCGAGTTCTTCACTATCATACTTGGGACTTCAGTATCATCCATGACGCAGGTATATAAAACAAGAGATCTCCCCTTCACCCATCTCATTATGATATCTGTTGTTTGCCTACATCACTCATTGTCCCAAACTGCAGAGGCTGCCTGACAGTTTTATGAACATGCTAATGGGTGAAGATCCACCAAATAATGTGTCAGTTTCTCTCGGAGCAGCCAACCAGCTAGTGGTTGTAGGGGGCGGCTATTTATAGCCTAGGGAGCAACCCGACATGATAAGACATAAATGCCCTTCAATGATATGACCGCTACGTGGATAGATATTTTGGGACAGCTGGCGCATAGCACAGCAACGGTCAGAATTTTGAGTAGCAAAATCCTCAGGGCTATCATGTTCCTCACTGTGTAGGCAATCCGCACTGCGAATTCCTAACTCCCCAGTCAGAACAAATTTCGCAGAGACCAGAAGAACTTCGTCTCTGTCACTGAAGAATATGACTGGACTGTATGAGATTTCCAATGGCTTCACTCGAAGGGATTGGTAGGTGTAGGATTTTGAGTTGAGCATCACATGGAAATTTTTCCTTATTATTTCCTCGACCCCCTTTAACAGTACGGTGTTTCCTATGACTCAAGAAAGAGAAAATGAAACTATGAAAACAAAAGTCTTCACGCTTCATGTTCCTCGAATGAATACCAAGTCTTCAAGGTCACACCAATTTCTTCACTTTCAAAGTCTTCAGAAAGTCTTCAGAAATCCAAAGTCTTCAGTCGAAGAACTTCATTTTTAGGGGTCGAATTTCTCTGTAAATATCAAACTCCTCATAGACTTATAGACCTGTGTACACTCACAAACGCATTAGTCCCTTAACCTATAAGTCTTCAATACACCAAAATCACTAAGGGGCACTAGATGCACTTACAATTACCATGACAACTGCCGTGGCTGATTTTTTTTGGCCCAGAAAAAATGCTTAGCAGCATGTAGGAAGAAGGGAATGCGGCCGATGTCTTCACCACTTAGCAGTGTGCAAGACAGACAACAAATACAACTAGAGTTGTTGACATTTAGTAGAGCCTATACGAATGCACGCCACTATAGCGAAGCACTTAGTAGCATCCGCATGGACAACACTGCTAGTTTGCTAGTCTCTAGCCGCGGGTGGTGCGCACGCTGGTACCGGTTTGCTACCAGCGGCGTCGCACTAGCGGTGTCTTGTAAGAACACTACTAGAGGGCAATGTTGGATGCCGCTAATTAGGGGTTTCCTAACTAGTGTATGGAAGATAGGAGTCACCAATGCACTCAACAATATGGAGAATATAACTGAAATAAACTTCATAAAATATGTTTCCTCTTAATTTCCTTGTCATTAATCATGAAAACCCAGTGGGGGCCTAAGATTCACTTTTAACTCTCACATGGTGAGCATGCCCGGCGGGGGCACAAACATGTCAATGACAATATTGATGGTCTTCAATTTGTAGCCGATACATGAATACCCTATGGCAGATGGTGGCACAACAACTAGGCTTGGTGTTGCGTAGAAGACCAGGTCGACGCCAGGCAACACAACATGAAAGTGCCAAATGTTTCATGCACTTTCTTTACCATGTATCGTGTGCTCTTAGTGAATTTGGAAAATCTGACATTTCTGATCGAACTATCCCTTATTGATTAAATGGGGTATGGGAGTTGGATCGCAGAACTAACAAGCTTTGGAACAATAATTGTAAAAGTGGTAATAAATGGCAGTAATGGTTATTGGGACTAGAATCGCCACACTGCGAACATGGCAAGCTTCTCATGGAATGGAGTGACGCTCCATGTGAGTTTTGTGTCAAATTTTCAAAAAAACTGGAAGTGGGAGATGTTGGTTTGTGAATTTAGGTCAAACAAAACAAAAATTATCATCAAACCCATCTAAATATTTTGAGCTGGTGTAGAAGAAAATGTTTTGAAGCTATAAGTTACATACATTTTGAGTAGGCCCCATGAAGTACTAGAAAAAATCATCTGCTTTTGACATAGGTTGGCTTGTGCTTGATAGCATAGTACTATGTAAACCAAAGTATTAAAAACTATAGTAATTTTGCCTATAGGTATGAGATACCATGGTTTTACTAAAACGGAGTATTTTGGAGTATCCACAATACATAGAACCTGTTTGGTTGTTGCCCCACAACGCTGTAAATTGTGCTGTCTAGCCATTGCATTTAAGGCTCAGCAACTCTGTTTTAAAAAAAAAGAGGTATGGGGTTCTTTTTTTATGCGGAGAAAAAACTACGGTTTTCCCAATATTACCGTTTTAAAATCACAGTTGTTAGGGGCAACCAAACAAATCATTGTAAATAAAACTATGGTTATCTCAAAAACTGCAGTATTATCAAAATACTTAGAAAATACTTTGCTATCGAACGGGGCACTAGGGGGTGAGAGTACATGGTTGGATCTCCGAATAGAGAATTAGACTTTGGAGGGGTGTTCAAGAAAAAAATGATAATAGATGTTGATAGGGCTTCAAAACAATACTTTTGTGATGCAGAACCAGAGGTGGTGCCATTCTCAACCATATTCCACGAATCAACTGAAGACAGCTAGAAAAAACAAAAAGAGAAAATAAAAATAAAATACAGTAAATTCCTACCTAAAATCATTCTCACATTTATTTAGGGTATTATGGCAGACATAACACCCCAATTCAACTTGTAGATTCAATATATGCATTTTAACATATGCATTTGCATATTTTTCAACATGTAATTAATGTTCTCTCGAATCATTTGGCTACAATCCCAATCCTTGATCAACGGCCACAAAGCATGTCTCTCAACGAATCTGGTGTGAACAAATTGAAGTGGTTCACCAGAGAATTTTATGTAAAAGATGTTTTTCTGCGGAGTGACTTAGATGGCTAACTAATATTTAATAGTTTCATATATACGGGCGTATCACGTGATTTTACTTGATAGTGATGTACTTTTTACAGTGCAATAACATATGGTTATTTGCATTTTTATTAGGGTGTCGCTAGGTATAAGTGGACTGAGACTTAACCAAGTCCCAAGTCTCACAAGTGACGCGCGTAAAATGTAAGAAAGAAAGAAAAAACTACAAGCAAAAATTTGCACATCTCTTAATCTAAGATCTGACAAACATAGTTTTTTTGTGAGATTCATAAATATAACATTGACTGAGACATAACTCGACTGAGATTTAGCAACACTGTTTTATTATTAATTGCATGTATATATGATGCAAAAAAACTTAGAGCTCTAAAGTGACGGCAAGAAACGTGCGTCCACTGCTGTATATATTACTCTCGCTCTAGTACGTTCATCTCTTTGTTTCCTTGATTAACTCTCCCAGATTGAATTGTTCCTAGCTAGTTCATCAGCTGACCTGCAAAAATGTGAATTAGATATCTAGCTAACTGCACTGTCGACCTGCTATTTCGCGCGTTCATCGGCAAACAGCTGGAAGAGGCATTTGCTTGCAGCGATTATAAAAAGAAAACTAAGATACTTGGACAGAAAAGAGTAGTGATACCCAACTAGCTAGGGCATTCCAGTTTATAATATATAGATACAGAAAACTGCAGCACGGGGAGTTGACATTTCCCCGTGAACCCCTATATAATTCCATGGCATTGCGTGAGCATTATCATCATCAATCACCATCTGTCCGCTCCACGAGATAGGAGCTGATAACCGAGGAGAGGGAGATCGATCGACCATGGACGTCACAGCCGACCGCACACGGGTGGCGCCGGAGATCGAGAAGGACGTCGACGACGTCGCCATGGAGGGCGACATGGAGTCGGACCCCGCGCTGGCGCGCGAGCGGCAGCTGGAGCCCGTGCAGCCGTGGCAGGAGCAGCTGACGGTGCGGGGAATGGTGGCGGCGCTGTTGATCGGCTTCATCTACACCGTCATCGTGATGAAGATTGCCCTCAGCACGAAGACCAAAATACCTCACGTATCATTTGTTCTCGGTCCAGCACGAAGACGTACTATATAGGCGTACAGGGATAAAAACTTAGTTGTACTCTAGAATCTTCATTGATTGATTTTCCTACTCCATCATATGGCTCCGGTAAATTAATTGCCCTCTAATTAATTAACCTAAGGCTCACCCAGATCAAGTCTACTTAATCACTAGTACTCTACAACATGATGAACTAAGTTTGTTTCAATGGGTGAGCCTTAGGTCCAGCACGAAGACCAAAATACCTCACGTATCATTTGTTTCAATACAAGTTTCAAGAGGAATATACAAATTATTCCTGCGAAATCTTGTACAACTAAGTTTTTATCCCTGTAATTGTTTTGGACTCTCCATGATTTTCCAAAATGTATTCAGGTTTTGGTGGTCGACTACAAACTGACCTACCCCAGTGGGACAGCAACTGCTGTTCTTATTAATGGGTTTCATACCCCCAAGGGAGACAAGAATGCAAAGTATGGATTCTATCACCTCTGTCACGCCCATTACATAACATAACATTACATTGCAATTGATTCACTAAAACATTGAACCAAACAAGGTATGATGAATTATTCCTTGATTTTTCATGACAGGAAGCAAGTCCATGGGTTCCTAAAATACTTCGGGATCAGCTTTATGTGGAGCTTCTTTCAATGGTTCTACACTGGCGGCCCTGTTTGCGGTTTTGTGCAGTTCCCTACTTTTGGTCTCAAGGCTTGGAAACAAACGTATGCATTTTTTGCTTTCTATAGTTTCACACTATAATATATCAGTAATTTTTCGTACGCAACAAACTCTGTTAATTAATGTTTCTTGGTGTGACAGGTTCTCCTTTGACTTTAGCCTCACGTATGTGGGTGCGGGAATGATTTGCTCACACCTAGTGAACCTCTCCACTCTCTTGGGTGCAGTTCTTTCATGGGGGATAATGTGGCCACTCATTAGCAAACAGAAGGGGGTTTGGTACCCCGCAGATGTACCAGCAAGCAGCATGAAAAGATTGTATGGTTACAAGGTATCTACCTTTTTTTGGTCAAGTACTTTAATAAATAATAGACATCACTTAAAGAGTGGACGTCACAGTATTAATCGCTCTTGTTATAGGCCTTCTTCTGTGTAGCTCTAATAATTGGAGATGGCCTTTACCAATTCTTGAAAGTCACATATGTCACTAGTAAAAGCCTACATCAACGATTAAACAAAAAAGTTGTTACCAACAAAGGAGAGGAAAGCATACGTTTTCAGTACTTCAATCCCCTCATTTAAACTCAGGTTCTGTTCTAACGTGTAGCATATGAACAAAATTCAGTGACAGATAGAGATGGTATGGCTTCACCAGAGGAAATCCAGCGCGATGAGATTTTCAAGAGTGACAACATACCCTCATGGATGGCATACACTGGATACGCCGTGCTTAGCATCATCTCATCAATCAGCATACCCCTGATGTTCTGTCAGATAAAGTGGTACTATGTGATAGTAGCATATCTCCTTGCACCTGTGCTCGGGTTCTCCAATTCCTACGGAGCAGGTCTCACTGACATCAACATGGCCTACAACTATGGCAAGATCGCCCTCTTCATCTTCGCAGCCTGGGCTGGCAAGAAAAATGGTGTAATTGCTGGCCTGGTTGGTGGTACGCTGGTGAAGCAGTTGGTCCTCATGTCTGCCGAATTGATGCATGACTTGAAGACGAGTTATCTCACGTCGACATCCCCAAGATCCATGCTTGTGGCACAGGCTATCGGGACGGGCATGGGCTGCATCGTCTCACCCCTCACCTTCATGCTCTTCTACAAGGCATTTGATGTTGGTAACCCAGATGGCTATTGGAAGGCGCCGTATGCACTCATATACCGTAGTATGGCGATTCTCGGTGTGGAAGGTTTCTCAGCTTTGCCAAACCACTGCCTCTCAATATCGGCTGGAATTTTTGCATTTGCGATGCTTCTGAGTATTGCAAGGGATATCCTACCACGCAGGTATGGCAAGTATGTTCCACTACCGATGGCAATGGCGGTGCCTTTCCTTGTAGGTGGGAGCTTTGCCATTGACATGTGCATCGGGAGTTTGGTGGTATTTGTGTGGGAGAAGATGAACAAGAAGGAGGCTATCATCCAAGTGCCTGCTGTTGCATCTGGCTTGATATGCGGGGATGGCATATGGGTATTCCCATCTTCCCTACTAGCTCTTGCCAAGATTAACCCTCCAATCTGCATGAAGTTCACTCCTGCCAACTAGGGAGCTTTCTCAGTCACACCTTCTTCAACTATCTTTGGATTTTACGTTGTGCTACAAGTGCTCCATGGTTGGAACTTTGTGGAGTACATTTTATGGTGTGTATATATGATTCCATGGCATTAGATCTTTGTCGCGAGCGTTGATTCTTACAATTTTATATTGGTCGTGTGCTTATATTTTCAATCAAGTGTATCTAGTGAGTTTATCCTGACATGTAATGAACTCTCTGATTGTAAATTTTTCAGCTATCTTAATATTTTTTAGACAAAGGTAAACTTTATTCACAATGATGTGCACCTGCACTTTTTTGTGGAGTCGGATGCATACACATGGTTACACTACTAGGGAAAACCCTATAGGCATATGCTTAGTAGTAGCACGGGATGGAGACTGCGCGCTACAGTTAATTAGTAGCAGTGCGAGGCTAAACGCCACGCTACAGGTAGTACATAGTAGTGGCGTGGATAGAGCGGCCCCGTGCTATTACTAAGTGGTCCCCATAGTACCCCCGGGGCAGGCCGCAGTAGCAACATTGGGTATACGACCCATGCTGCAACTAATCTAATAGCAATAATGTCGTCTGTGTACCCCGCGTTGTTACTACTTATACACGGGGCTAGCTGGTGGGTTCCGCTTAGCAGCAGTGCGGGTACGTACGCCCGCTCTATAGGTAATAACTATAGTGGAAGTGCGGGCGGGTTATCCCGCGCTACTACTAAGTGTGCCGGCCAAAATATCAGACACCTTTCCCCCTCCTCCCTTCCCCTTCCCTTTCCCATAGCTTGCTTTCCTCTCTCATTTGCTTTCTTATCTCTTCCTTCAATTCTCCCCCTCCTCTCTCTCTCTCTCTCTCTCTCTCTCTCTCTCTCCTTTGCCCCTCCACCATCTCCATTAATGGCTCCCTTTCCTCTCACTTGCTTTCTTCTCCCTCTCTCTTCCTTCTTCCCATATCTCTTGCCCCTCCACTTCATTGACTCACTAGCTCTCTCTCCCACTCCAACAGTTATACTCATCTCTCCTCCCCAAGTAGATCTACTTATTTAAGGAAGTAACTTATCTACCTCCTCCTCATTAATAAAGAAGGGGCATTAATTATCCTTGCCCACTTCGATCCTTTGCGACACCAGCCTCATCACCGTGCTCCCTATCGAGATAGGTGGGTAAAAAGTAGTGTTATGCAAGATTGGAATTTGTGTGATATGACTGAATTGTGGGATATGATTGAATTGTGTGATATGACCGAATTGTGTGATATGAACGAATGGTGCAACATGACCGAATCGGGTGATATGATGGGATTGGTTGTGGCATGAGTTGCCTATGTGTATTTGCCGAATTGTGCGTGACATGAGTTGCCTATGTTTTGCTGAAATGTCCATTTATTCATGTTTCAGCGAATTTCGGGCAAACTCGATCGATATGTCCTATTTAATCCCACTCTTGCTCATAGTATATCATAATTTAGATCGATGATGAAACATCTGTATGTGACCATGTAGTTGTTGTTTCAAGATGATGATGAGACATTTGTGTTGGATCATTATGATGATGATGATGATGATGATGATGATACTATGTTGTAGCACTTCGATGATGATGATGATGATGACGATCGGATATTCTTGTCTCATATAGTTTCAATGTATGTGTATGTTGCTATTGTATAAAACCTGTATATATACAACGTAAATATGCAAAAAATATACAGAAAGTCTTAGTAGTGGCGCGGGATAGGAGGGTAGCAGCAAGACTAGTGCAGCGCTACTGCTACATAGAGTTAGTAGTAGTGTGGGGTTCATCCCGGCACTGCAGCTAGTTAGCAGTAGCGCTGGATTGACCCACGCTATTGCTAACTCTTTGTAGCAGTAGTGCAGGGTACCACACGACGCTACTGTTAGAAAGCAAGTTGTAGCGCGCTAGCAGTAGCGCGGTGCCCCACGCTCTGCTAGGCCATTACCCCACGCTGCTA
This sequence comes from Triticum urartu, assembly GCF_003073215.2. Classification (NCBI taxonomy): domain Eukaryota; kingdom Viridiplantae; phylum Streptophyta; class Magnoliopsida; order Poales; family Poaceae; genus Triticum; species Triticum urartu. The sequence goes on from NC_053028.1 coordinate 604,185,945, forward strand.
GTAGGTTTTTTCCTAGTAGTGTTAGATGGAAATTTCATCGCCACCAAAATATATATGTGGATATGTCCAACACATCCTATGTATGAGAAGATTATCCTTCTCTTATTTTCTAGTCCAAGCACCATTTTTAGCAAACTTCACCGTGTTATATTCCGAGACTTGTGGGGATAAAACCCACATAATAGTATAACTGTTTACAACTACTGTGAATAAGAAAAAAATCATGTGTATGGATATATAATACTGGCAACACGTATTGAACTAGCAACTTCCCAAAGCCACATGAGGACGTTGGGATGAGCAAAGTGTCCCAAGGCTAACACCACCGCTAATCAGAGCGGTTCACCTTGCTGTCTCACCACTTTGGTTGCCACCAGATCGACAGAAAGGATACCCTCCAGTGAACCTCAAGTCAAACCACCAAGTGGATTCAAGGATGCAGAGTCTGCAGCACCATACAAGATTAATGAGCACATGCACCGGCAGTCGAAGAAAACCATTCCTCGGTTGGATATCTCTACACATGGAATCCTGCAATACGAAGGAGCTAGCTCCAATGCCGATGCTCTTCGTGACTGCATTGTGGGCCTCCTGAGTAGAGGTTGGAGGTGGAGAAGGCATGAAGAGAACAATGATGTTGTGTAAGATTGACCCCATGTCAACACAACAGAATGACCAGAAAACATCACCTACAGGGAAGGGAACTGACACAATGATTGAGAATGGCAACACAGGCCTCGGCTCCAAGACAACCAGTGGAAAACCTTCAGGGCTCGAAGATGGAGCATAATAAGATTAATACCGGAGAAGATGAATAAAAAAATCAAGGTCTGGCAACTGAAACTTGGATGAATATGGTGGGGTTATTGAAAAAAGACCAAAATCTGCTAGTAGAGCTCCAAATTATGAGAAGAGGGAGTAGATCTAGCAGGAACATATTAAGAGACGTTTTTCGGGGATGGGGGAATCAAGGGAAACTAGAAGAAAACCATCACAGACGTCCACCCCAAGTGTCACCTCGACCCAAACTCGCTATATCCTCCACATCAACAAACACAACAAATGACATAATGATGATACCACTAGGAATGCAAACCTAACAACGTTAACTAATACTAAAGGTAGGAAGCGCAAGGACCCCCTCCCCATCTCTCACCTCCCCGACTGGTGAGGCCACTTGATCTAGTAGAGATAGGGGCTGGAGGAGGAGGACGAGGAGAGGTGCGATGCAAGGGAGACATATATGCAGAGCCAACAAGGCCGGGTTGTCCACCCACCATGTGAGGTACTACCTGTTGCATGCACACTCTTAACATTTCATGTAGTTTAACTATGTTTCAAAAATATTCAAAACTCAACAACTTATGAACTGAACATTAAAATTATGATCCGTTCACCGTTGGAGCTCCTAGACTAGCTCTTCAAAACTGGATCCCTTATGTGATTATGTTTCAATGAATAGTTTTTTTGGAAAGCATGCTAGTTTAGAATGACACATTGCACATGGTTGAGAAAATCTCATGGCATATGGAACTAAGGCCCTCACCATCGGCATGATGGACACACATCACACATGGTTACTAGTTGCCATTGGCAAGATATTTTCTATGAAGGTGGGACTTTCCATTAAAGGATGAGTCAGAGAATCTTCGTGTGGAGATAAAGATTATCCATAATGATTGACTAAAATGTCTAGAGAATACCATTTTTTCACAGCGAACCAAACCTTCATACATCAACTTAGAGGACATCTTAAATATTGAAAACTCTATAGGCCTTACACAAGATGATTGGGCTATGGGAGCTCTGCTATGCCCAAAAGTGGAATCGTCTATGCAATTGAAAGATTTGAGTAGTTAATTCGATAACCATGATTGAATCCTATGCTGGGCCCTAGACGGCAAAGAGCTTCTAATCCCATATCTTACGGAGCTCATGTGCTTTCGTAAGGACAAGGAGTACATACCACTTCCCCGTTATCCACCGTAAGTCTATTAATATAGAATGGCATTTCATTTTCATTTCGTTTGCACGTATCTCTGTCTACTTACATCCCTCTTTTCAGATTTACATAGTAACTTTGGTCCTCATTGAGATCTTTCATATATTGGCCAATGATTTTTTATCTTTATTCCAACAAAAAAAGGGTCAAACCTCAATGGCATCTGGTCATTTTTGTTAAGGATTTGGTAGCACCTCGAAATAAGACATGTTTGGGACTCCATTATAAGTACTAATGTAGAGTGCAACCTAAAGTTCATGTGACTTGTGGGTAACAAGTATGCGCCAGTGTGGACTCGTTTGTTCAGTCAAGAAGCCAACATTGATGATGTGATATGATATCATCGAAAACTTTCTACTATGAGTTGTGTAACGACATGTATAATTGGAAGGTGAACTTTACATGCATCCAACATATCTTGGTGCACATCATTGACTATGATGTGATCCTACCAAAGGATAAATAAGTCATTGAGACAAAAATGTGTTAAGCATATAAGCACTTTCGACTTGATTTGAAGTGGTTAGTTACGCAAGACGGGAAGAGAGTTTCCTTCTTCAGAGTCCTTTTATCCCAATATTAAGGATAATGTGTGGGCCTTTATTGAAAGAAGATGGTTGATCCCCTTCCCGACTCATTCCATCCTCCCCCGGTGGGTCGTCCTCTTATTCACTCTCGCGAGCAAAGAAGAAGAGAGACATCATTCAAGACAGCAATGGACTGAGGTATGAGACGATAAAGGTAAAGAGAAGGGGTCGTCGTTGGTGCATAATAGATCTTTACTATCTACGATCTTTCTCGGTGCATACGCTGACATCCAACTACTAGACAAGGCATGATTTTTTCAAGGGTGATGCTCACAAGCCACATGTAAGCCCTAGGAAGTTCAAATTTTGTATACAAAATTCAATAGATTTGTTGCCCGCAAAAAAACTTGATAGATTCGTTATTTATGCAGTTCATCAATTATTGCATGATAATAGAATTAACTACTTTGTTCGTTGGTTGTGCACTCATGTTCTTTCATACATTTGTGCTGAATTTCTATGTCATATACATAAGAATGTGTTTGTGAATATTGATGTTATTTATGCATATAGGAATGTAGCATGTGAAATACAATCGGCTATGTGCTGGATATATGAATTCTGAGAGAAAACCATCACGAATTGTGCAACAATTTGACCTGCGCCAGGTTTGACACATAGAGTGCAACCCCCTAATGGGCAGAGTTGAGGTGCTCATTCCTGGACACTCCTTTACACATGCGAGGGGCTAGAGTGCCCAATATAATAAGTACTACCTTAGTCCTGGTTTACTTGGCCACCTCTTATTTTGGGCTGAAGTTTGATCATAAATTTAACTTAAAAAATGTAACTATATGTCACAAAAATTATACTATAGAAAATCTCTTCCAAATATAAATCTAATAATATATTTTCTTGTATCATATAACTTATATTTTTGTTAGTTTTATGGATAGTCAAAGTTTGACACAAAATACAAGAGGGCCCAATAATCCCGGGTGGAGGTAGCACCTCCAAGTGGCTCCCAAGCTTCCTTGGACATGTTTCCATTGACTTGAAGCAAGAGCATGTGACTAGTGGTAGATATCCACTTGTTGTAAGGTGCCCACTAGTGGAAGGTATCCCCCTTTGACGAGGCTTAGTCATGAGCATTGAAACCGTTAGTGGAGGCATTCAAGTGTTTCTCATTAAAGGGTTGATTTGTAGTAGTGGGCCACAGAATCACCTCTACCACATGAGGACGAACGGATATCATGTTAAGAAGTATTCACCAACTCATCTCCCAAGAGCCCCTTCTAACTCGTTCTTTTTCACCATTATCTGGTTATGCTGCCTACCTAGGATGGAGCCCATGCAAGAAATTTCATCAAAATCTTATAGACAATGCGACAGGACATGGACACCAACTGTAGTTCTTTGTTATGACAAAAGCAAGCCCGAGTACGATGCATTCCCAGCATCAAGTCACGCAATCATTGTTATTAGACACCAAAAATAGGTAATGGTGAAGGACTTTGGCATCCCCACTGAGGTACGAAGTTAGATATGCCAATGAGAGGTCCACCCCTACAACCGTCCAACATGCTGCTATGGTGTGGTTTTGTCCATTTGAGGTCCTTTTGTTATAAATACTTGTCTTAGGGAACTCAACATGTGACATTTTCTAGATGTTTGGAGTTGAGAAATCTATTTTAGAATGTATACACAAGATTGTATGTAGAAAATTTTGTATCGCCCATGCTGGACCATGTATACATGGCTATATGTTGTACAAATCTTGGAGGTGAGGTGATACATGAATTAATCCAACGAAGCTCAAACCGATGAAGTAGATGATGACATGAGATTTACCTAGGTTTCAAGCACCCAAGGTGAGTAATAACCCTAATTCATGACTTTATCAATCTTATTATTATCTCAAAATAGGTAGCAGCATTGTTTGGAAGATAAATGAGCTAATAGTTAATCGACTAGAGCTTCTGAATTGATCCATGGATTCTCGTGTGGTGGATGACCTCAAACAGGTTGTAGAACTTGAACTACTCGATTCTTGGACTTGGCATCTGGGCCCCAGCGTGAACGTCATGTTGGAAATATGCCCTAGAGGGAATAATAAAATGGTTATTATTATATTTCTTTGTTCATGATAATTGTCTATTGTTCATGCTATAATTGTGTTATCCGGAAATCGTAATACATGTGTGAATACATAGACCACAACACGTCCCTAGTGAGCCTCTAGTTGACTAGCTCGTTGATCAAAAGATAGTCATGGTTTCCTGACTATGGACATTGGATGTCATTGATAACGGGATCACATCACTAGGAGAATGATGTGATGGACAAGACCCAATCCTAAGCATAGCTCAAAGATCGTGTAGTTCGTTTGCTGTAGCTTTTCCGAATGTCAAGTATCATTTCCTTAGACCATGAGATTGTGCAACTCCCGGATACCGTAGGAGTGCATTGGGTGTGCCAAACGTCACAACGTAACTGAGTGACTATAAAGGTACACTACAGGTATCTCCGAAAGTGTCTGTTGGGTTAGCACGAATCGAGACTGGGATTTGTCACTCCGTATGACGGAGAGGTATCTCTGGGCCCACTCGGTAATGCATCATCATAATGAGCTCAATGTGACCAAGTGGTTGATCACGGGATCATGCATTACGGTACGAGTAAAGTGACTATCCGGTAACGAGATTGAACGAGGTATTGGCATACCGACAATCGAGTCTCGGGCAAGTAACGTACCGATTGACAAAGGGAAGTGTATACGGATTGATTGAATCCTCGACATCGTGGTTCATCTGATGAGATCATCGAGGAGCATGTGGAAGCCAACATGGGTATCCAGATCCCACTATTGGTTATTGACTGGAGAGTCGTCTCGGTCATGTCTGCGTGTCTCCCGAACCTGTAAGGTCTACACACTTAAGGTTCGGTGACGCTAGGGTTGTGGAGATATTAGTATACGGTAACCCGAAAGTCGTTCGGAGTCCCGGATGAGATCCCGGACGTCACGAGGAGTTTCGGAAAGGTCTGGAGGTGAAGATTTATATATAGGAAGTCAAGTTTCGGCCATCGGGAAAGTTTCGGGGGTAATCGGTATTGTACCGGGACCACCGGAAGGGTCCCGGGGGTCCATCGGGTGGGGCCACCTATCCCGGAGGGCCCCATGGGCTGAAGTGGGAGGGGAACCAGCCCCTAGTGGGCTGGTGCGCCTCCCCTTGGGCCTCCCCCTGCGCCTAGGGTTGGAAACCCTAGGGGTGGGGGCGCCACACTTGCCTTGCGGGGCAAGCCACCCCTTGGCCGCCACCCCCCTAGAAGATTTGATCTCCTAGGGCCGGAGCCCCCCCTTGGGGACCCTATATATAGTGGGGGGAGGGAGGGCAGCCGCACCCTAGCCCCTGGCCTCTCCCTCTCCCTCCCGTGACACTCCTCCATCTCCCTGTGCTTGGCGAAGCCCTGCTGAGATCACCGTTGCTTCCACCACCACGCCGTCGTGCTGCTGGATCTTCATCAACCTATCCTTCCCCCTTGCTGGATCAAGTTGGAGGAGACGTCTTCCCAACCGTACGTGTGTTGAATGCGGAGGTGTCGTCCGTTCGGCGTTAGGTCATCGATGATTTGGATCACGACGAGTACGACTCCATCAACCCCGTTCTCTTGAACGTTTCCGCGCGCAATCTACAAGGGTATGTAGATGCACTCCTCTCTCCCTCGTTGCTAGATGACTCCATAGATTGATCTTGGTGATGCGTAGAAAATTTTAAAATTCTGCTACGTTCCCCAACAGTGGTATCAAAGCTAGGTTTATGCGTAGTTTCTATGCACGAGTAGAACACAAAACAGTTGTGGGTGTTGATATTGTCAATTTGCTTGCCGTTACTAGTCTTATCTTGATTCGGCGGCATCATGGGATGAAGCGGCCCGGACCGACCTTACACGTATGCTTACGTGAGACTGGTTCCACAGATTGACATGCACTAGTTGCATAAGGTGGCTGGCGGGTGTCTGTTTCTCCCAGTTTAGTCGGATCGGATTCGATGAAAAGGGTCCTTATGAAGGGTAAATAGAAATTGGCATATCACGTTGTGGTTTTGGCGTAGGTAAGAAACGTTCTTGCTAGAAACCTATAGCAGCCACGTAAAAACTTGCAACAACAATTAGAGGACGTCTAACTTGTTTTTGCAGCATGTGCCGTGTGATGTGATATGGCCAAAAGGATGTGATGAATGATATATGTGATGTATGAGATTGATCATGTTCTTGTAATAGAAATCACGACTTGCATGTCGATGAGTATGACAACCGGCAGGAGCCATAGGAGTTGTCTTTATTGATTTATGACCTATGTGTCAGCATAAACGTCATGGAATTACTTTACTTTATTGCTAAAGCGTTAGCCATAGTAGTAGAAGTAATAGATGACGAGACAACTTCAAGAAGACACGATGATGGAGATCATGGTGTCATGCCGGTGACAACGATGATCATGGAGCCTCGAAGATGGAGATCAAAAGGAGAAAATGATATTGGCCATATCATGTCACTATTTGATTGCATGTGATGTTTATCATGTTTTACATCTTATTTTCTTAGAGCGACGGTAGCTTAAATAAGATGATCCCTCGTAATAATTTCAAGAAAGTGTTCCCCCTAACTGTGCACCGTTGCGAAGGTTCGTTGTTTCGAAGCACCACATGATGATCGGGTGTGATAGATTCTAACGTTCGAATACAACGGGTCTAAGCCAGATTTACACATGCAATACACTTAGGTTGACTTGACGAGCCTAGCACGTATAGACATGGCCTGGAAACACGGAAGACCGAAAGGTCGAGCATGAGTCGTATAGAAGATACGATCAACATGAAGATTTTCACCGATGTTGACTAGTCTGTCTCACGTGATGATCGGACACGGCCTAGTTAACTCGGATCATGTTTCACTTAGATGACTGGAGGGATGTCTATCTGAGTGGGAGTTCATTGAGTAATTTGATTAGATGAATTTAATTATCATGAACTTAGTCTAAAATCTTTACAATATGTCTTGTAGATCAAATGGCCCACATTTTCCTCAACTTCAACGCGTTCCTAGAGAAAAACCAAGCTGAAAGATGATGGCAGCAACTATATGGACTGGGTCCGGAACCTGAGGATCATCCTCATAGCTGCCAAGAAAGATTATGTTCTAGAAGCACCGCTAGATGACGCACCCATCCCAGAAAACCAAGACGTTATGAACACTTGGCAGTCACGTGCTGATGATTACTCCCTCGTTCAGTGCGGCATGCTTTACAGCTTAGAAACGGGGCTCCAAAAGCGTTTTGAGAGACACGGAGCATATGAGATGTTCGAAGAGCTGAAAATGGTTTTTCAAGCTCATGCCCGGGTCGAGAGATATGAAGTCTCCGACAAGTTCTTTAGTTATAAGATGGAGGAAAATAGTTCTGTCAGTGATCACATACTCAAAATGTTTGGGTTGCATAACCGCTTGACTCAGCTGGGAGTTAATCTCCCGGATGACGCGGTCATTGACAGAATCCTTCAGTCGCTTCCACCGAGCTACAAGAGCTTCGTGATGAACTTCAATATGCAGGGGATGGAAAAGACCATTCCTGAGGTATATTCAATGCTGAAATCAACGGAGGTGGAAATCAAAAAGGAACATCAAGTGTTGATGGTGAATAAAACCACTAAGTTCAAGAAAGGCAAGGGTAAGAAGAACTTCAAGAAGGACGGCAAGGGAGTTGCCGCGCCCGGTAAGCAAGCTGCCGGGAAGAAGCCAAAGAATGGACCCAAGCCTGAGACTGAGTGTTTTTATTGCAAGGGAAGTGGTCACTGGAAGCGGAACTGCCCCAAATACTTAGCGGACAAGAAGGCCGGCAACACTAAAGGTATATGTGATATACATGTAGTTGATGTGTACCTTACCAGTACTCGTAGTAGCTCTTGGGTATTTGATACCGGTGCGGTTGCTCACATTTGTAACTCAAAGCAGGAATTGCGGAATAAGCGAGACTGACGAAGGACGAGGTGACGATGCGCGTCGGGAATGGTTCCAAAGTCGATGTGATCGCCGTCGGCACGCTACCTCTACATTTACCTACGGGAATAGTTTTAAACCTCAATATTTGTTATTTAGTGCCAGCTTTGAGCATGAACATTGTATCAGGATCTTGTTTAATTCGAGATGACTACTCATTTAAATCCGAGAATAATGGTTGTTCTATTTATATGAGAGATATGTTTTATGGTCATGCTCCGTTGGTGAATGGTTTATTCTTAATGAATCTCGAGCGTAGTGTTACACATATTCATAGTGTGAATACCAAAAGATGTAAGGTTGATAATGATAGTCCCACATATTTGTGGCACTGCCGCCTTGGTCACATAGGTGTCAAACGCATGAAGAAGCTCCATGTAGATGGACTTTTGGAGTCTCTTGATTACGAATCATTTGACACGTGCGAGCCATGCCTCATGGGTAAAATGACCAAGACTCCGTTCTCAGGAACAATGGAGCGAGCAACCTACTTACTGGAAATCATACATACTGATGTATGTGGTCCAATGAGTGTTGAGGCTCGCGGTGGCTATCGTTATGTTCTCACCCTCACTGATGACTTGAGTAGATATGGGTATGTCTACTTAATGAAACACAAGTCTGAGACCTTTGAAAAGTTCAAGGAATTTCAGAGTGAGGTTGAGAATCAACGTGACAGGAAAATCAAGTTCTTGCGATCAGATAGTGGGGGAGAATACTTGAGTCACGAATTTGGCACACACTTAAGAAAATGTGGAATAGTTTCACAACTCACGCCCCCTGGAACACCTCAGCGTAATGGTGTGTCCGAACGTCGTAATCGCACTCTATTGGATATGGTGCGATCTATGATGTCTCTTACCGATCTACCGCTGTCATTTTGGGGCTATGCTTTAGAGACTGCCGCATTCACTTTAAATAGGGCTTCGTCGAAATCCGTTGAGACGACACCGTGTGAATTATGGTTTGGGAAGAAACCTAAGCTGTCATTTCTAAAAGTTTGGGGATGCGATGCTTATGTCAAGAAACTTCAACCTGAAAAGCTCGAACCCAAATCAGAAAAATGCGTCTTCATAGGATACCCTAAAGAAACTATTGGGTATACCTTCTACCTCAGATCCGAAGGCAAGATCTTTGTTGCCAAGAATGGGTCCTTTCTAGAGAAAGAGTTTCTCTCTAAAGAAATAAGTGGGAGGAAAGTAGAACTTGATGAAGTATTACCTCTTGAACCGGTAAGTGGCGCAGCTCAAGAAAATGTTCCTGAGGTGCCTGCACCGACTAGAGAGGAAGTTGATGATGATGATCATGAAACTTCAGATCAAGTTGCTACTGAACTTCGTAGGTCCACGAGGACACGTTCCACACCAGAGTGGTACGGCAACCCTGTCTTGGAAATCATGTTGTTAGACAACGGTGAACCTTCGAACTATGAAGAAGCGATGGCGGGCCCGGATTCCGAAAAATGGCTGGAAGCCATGAAATCCGAGATAGGGTCCATGTATGAAAACGAAGTATGGACTTTGACTGACTTGCCCATTGATCGGCGAGCCATAGAAAATAAATGGATCTTTAAGAAGAAGATAGACGCGGATGGTAACGTAACCATCTATAAAGCTCGGCTTGTCGCTAAGGGTTATCGACAAGTTCAAGGGGTTGACTACGATGAGACTTTCTCACCCGTAGCGAAGATGAAGTCCGTCCGAATCATGTTAGCAATTGCCACATTCTATGATTATGAGATATGGCAAATGGACGTCAAAACGGCATTCCTTAATGGTTTCCTTAAGGAAGAATTGTATATGATGCAGCCGGAAGGTTTTGTCGATCCTAAGAATGCTGACTAGGTGTGCAAGCTCCAACGCTCGATTTATGGGCTGGTGCAAGCATCTCGGAGTTGGAACATTCGTTTTGATGAGATGATCAAAGCGTTTGGGTTTACGCAGACTTATGGAGAAGCCTGCATTTACAAGAAAGTGAGTGGGAGCTCTGTAGCATTTCTCATATTGTATGTGGATGACATACTGTTGATGGGAAATGATATAGAATTCTTGAAAGCATAAAGGCCTACTTGAACAAGTGTTTTTCAATGAAGGATCTTGGAGAAGCTGCTTATATATTAGGCATCAAGATCTATAAAGATAGATCGAGACGCCTCATTGGTCTTTCACAGAGTACGTACCTTGACAAGATATTGAAAAAGTTCAAAATGGATCAGTCAAAGAAGGGGTTCTTGCCTGTATTGCAAGGTACGAGATTGAGCACGGCTCAATGCCCGACCACGGCAGAAGATAGAGAAAAGATGAGTGTCGTCCCCTATGCCTCGGCCATAGGGTCTATCATGTATGCTATGCTGTGTACCAGACCTGATGTAAACCTTGCCATAAGTTTGGTAGGAAGGTACCAAAGTAATCCCGGCATGGAACACTGGACAGCGGTCAAGAATATCCCGAAGTACCTGAAAAGGACTAAGGATATGTTTCTCGTTTATGGAGGTGACGAAGAGCTCGTCGTAAAGGGTTACGTCGATGCTAGCTTCGACACAGATCTGGATGACTCTAAGTCACAAACCTGATACGTGTATATTTTGAATGGTGGGGCAGTAAGCTGGTGCAGTTGCAAGCAAAGCATTGTAGCGGGATCTATATGTGAAGCGGAGTACATGGCAGCCTCGGAGGCAGCACAAGAGGCAATCTGGGTGAAGGAGTTCATTACCGACCTAGGAGTCATACCCAATGCGTCGGGCCCAATGACTCTCTTCTGTGACAACACTGGAGATATTGCCCTTGCCAAGGAGCCCAGGTTTCACAGGAAGACCAGGCATATCAAGTTTCGCTTCAACTCCATTCGTGAAAGTGTTCAAAATGGAGACATAGAGATTTGTAAAGTACATACGGACCTGAATGTGGCAGATCCGTTGACTAAACCTCTCCCTAGAGCAAAACATGATCAACACCAGAACTGCATGGGTGTTCGATTCATCACAATGTAACTAGACTATTGACTCTAGTGCAAGTGGGAGACTGTTGGAAATATGCCCAAGAGGCAATAATAAAATGGTTATTATTATATTTCTTTGTTCATGATAATTGTCTATTGTTCATGCTATAATTGTGTTATCCGGAAATCGTAATACATGTGTGTATACATAGACCACAACATGTCCCTAGTGAGCCTCTAGTTGACTAGCTCATTGATCAAAAGATAGTCATGGTTTCCTGACTATGGACATTGGATGTCATTGATAACGGGATCGCATCATTAGGAGAATGATGTGATGGACAAGACCCAATCCTAAGCATAGCTCAAAGATCGTGTAGTTCGTTTGTTGTAGCTTTTCCGAATGTCAAGTATCATTTCCTTAGACCATGAGATGGTGCAACTCCCGGATACCGTAGGAGTGCTTTGGGTGTGCCAAACGTCACAACGTAACTGGGTGACTATAAAGGTACACTACAGGTATCTCCGAAAGTGTCTGTTGGGTTAGCACGAATCGAGACTGGGATTTGTCACTCCGTATGACGGAGAGGTATCTCTGGGCCCACTCGGTAATGCATCATCATAATGAGCTCAATGTGACCAAGTGGTTGATCATGGGATCATGCATTACGGTACGAGTAAAGTGACTTGCCGGTAACGAGATTGAACGAGGTATTGGGATACCGATGATCGAGTCTCGGGCAAGTAACGTACCTATTGACAAAGGGAATTGTATACGGATTGATTGAATCTTCGACATCGTGGTTCATCCGATGAGATCATCGAGGAGCATGTGCGAGCCAACATGGGTATCCAGATCCCGCTGTTGGTTATTGACCGTAGAGTCGTCTCGGTCATGTCTGCATGTCTCCCGAACCCGTAGGGTCTACACACTTAAGGTTCGGTGACGCTAGGGTTGTTGAGATATTATTATACGGTAACCCGGAAGTTGTTCCGAGTCCCGGATGAGATCCCGGACGTCACGAGGAGTTCCAGAATGGTCCGGAGGTGAAGATTTATATATAGGAAGTCAAGTTTCGGCCATCGGGAAAGTTTCGGGGGTAATCGGTATTGTACCGAGACCACCGGAAGGGTCCCGGGGGTCCACCGGGTGGGGCCACCTATCCTGGAGGGCCCCATGGGCTGAAGTGGGAGGGGAACCAGCCCCTAGTGGGCTGGTGCGCCCCCCTTGGGCCTCCCCCTGCGCCTAGGGTTGGAAACCCTAGGGGTGGGGGGCGCCACACTTGCCTTGGGGGGCAAGCCACCCCTTGGCCGCCGCCCCCCCTAGGAGATTGGATCTCATAGGGCGGGCGCCCCCCCCCCCTTGGATACCCTATATATAGTGGGGGGGAGGGAGGGCAGCCTCACCCTAGCCCCTGGCCTCTCCCTCTCCCTCCCGTGACACTCCTCCATCTCCCTGTGCTTGGCGAAGCCCTGCTGAGATCACCGTTGCTTCCACCACCACGCCATCGTGCTGCTGGATCTTCATCAACCTCTCCTCCCCCCTTGCTGGATCAAGTTGGAGGAGACGTCTTCCCAACCGTACGTGTGTTGAACACGGAGGTGCCGTCCGTTCGGCGCTAGGTCATCGGTGATTTGGATCACGACGAGTACGACTCCATCAACCCCATTCTCTTGAACGCTTCCGCGCGCGATCTACAAGGGTATGTAGATGCACTCCTCTCTCCCTCGTTGCTACATGACTCCATAGATTGATCTTGGTGATGCGTAGAAAATTTTAAAATTCTGCTACGTTCCCCAACACGTCATGCCTTCCAAATCAGAGTGAATTCGAGTCAGATTCACAGTCTTCCATGACTAAGTAAAGAAAATCTCTTTAGCTTAGACGACCATGTACTCCTTGCCGTGCTATTCCGAATTGGCTTCTTCTTCCTTATCATATGCTCAACGATATATAATGTTATGTAATGCCTTTGTCCTTGTACATAAATACATATTTCATATCTCTTCCTACCTCGTAAAAATGCAGTGTACCACTACAATTGTGAGTCATGGATTCACCCCCCCCCCCCCCCCCCCCCCCTGTGAAATATTCGCGCGTGAGGTGGACGAACAATAATCATATGGCTTGATTTGAGCTTGATCTTGTTCATTTGCTCTCGAGGACACCATGGCACGTGGATATTGCTAGAATAATAGCGACGCATCTCTCGGAACATCTGTGTTATGATGGTGTGGCTAGAATGTCACTACATGTTGTGGCTGAAAACTAGCCATCTTTCTTTCACTTGTCAGACCGGCAATGGCGTAGTTGCACCGCCTCTTTGTTGAATTTGTTTTCTTTGTTATGATCTTCTAGCCTTGATTGGTCGGACTCAATTTTCTAGGATGAAAGTCTTTACCTTAACATTCATAGGTTTGACCAGGCAATGTCGGTGCATGTTCCTACTTCCTTCTTGAAATTTGGTCATGGAAGAAAATTATGAGTTTACAATGCTAGTTGGTTGTTTCTCATCTTGTCGTGGTTTCGTCATTGCTATATACTTGTTGGACTCTACTTGTAAGTTTAAGCGCCGACTTGCATCTTATTTAGTTAATTTATGGTTACGTGCACCTGCGAATGCAGGGCAGGAGGCGCAAAAAAAGGTTTTGACCCTCCTTTTTTTAGAATAAGCAATCGGTTAGACAAATTTAAAGCAGCAAATCATGCATAAATTAGTACAGTTCCCTCATGCATGAACTCTTTGAGTCCCCACTATAACGGAAGCTCATTTGTTACTTACACTAGATGATACCGCGCAGGTTGTTACGGGAATTGGGTTGCAATATATTATTTGATGAGATTTGTTGTCTGAAATTTGAATACGAGAAGGAAGACCACACACACTCACACGCACGCACCCACACACTTATTTTGTTTAATGATTATAAAGTTTTTGATACTCCCTCCATTCCCTTATACAAGCCACAAATTCAAATTACATGTACCAAGGTAAAATTTAACGATAGCTTTGCAAGTCCACTTTTCTTTTCATTAACCGAAATCATTAATACGCCTGTATGCATGCAAGGAAGGAATGTGAAGGAAGTAACACAGTGTCATTATGACTACAAGCATGCAAGTATTAAACAAGTTGATAGTGTGAGGAAACATCATTATTTTTTGCCTCGATTACTGTTAGTGGTCTTGTATAGATGCAAAATGTATTTTTCATAGCGGCCTTGTATAAGGGAATGGAGGGAGTATTTATAGAATATAAGTAGCATACTCTCATGCATATTGAGAGAAATAAAAGTAGTGTGGTTGATTAAGCGGGAGACCGTGCATGTTGAGAGAGTAAGTAGCATTTTTCATGCATGAAGAGAGAAATATAAATGGTGGGGCATGTGTGATGAAGTGGCATGTGTAGTATACTAGATATGATGACACATTTCCAGCTCCAACCTTTGAGCAACTCTAACGGATGCCCTAAAAACTCATACTGTAAAATCGTTTTAGTGTATACCACAAAAAGGGTTTGGTGAGTTTTCATGGTATGATGTGTGCTGTGGTAGAACAGATCTCGTAAAGATTTAGCACAAAGCACCCTCAAAACAAAAACTGAATTACAATCGAGGTTGACCCCTGATTCTTCTCGAGTCAGCTTGATGCAGCAAATCAGTTCCGCTCTATGTCGTCGGGGTAGAGGAGGTGGTGACCCCTGGTTCACATCGGCCGTGACAACGGGCTGATACCGCTCGAAATTTTTGCTCCGATGCGCGGCCTCTGGAGGCTGGTCCATCTTGAGCTCGGACGTGGGGCTCCCACAAGCTGGTCCCATTCAAGCTCCAAGGTCCGACGTGCGGCCCCCATAGGTGAGGTGGACGACATCGGGCTGCTCCTGGTCATGCACAGGAGCGCGTGTGACCTCCAAGCCACCGCAGTGGTGTGAAGGTTGGTGGCGGCAGGGATGGCCGAAATCAACCGTGGATGATGGCGGCGATGGCGAGGGTGAATGCGCGGGAGCTAAAATTTCCCTCCCGTCAATGGTCTTCTGGTATAGAGGGAGCTATAAATTTTTCCTTCAAACCTCCATATTTAGAGGACGGTGCGGTTTTTAGGGGGACGGTAAAAAAATTACAGTACATGCGGTTTTGCAGGATATGGTCTGGACCTTTTTCTCGAGGTGTTTTAGGGGTATCTGCTAGAGTTGCTCTTATATGCATGACATGCTGACACCCAAAATATAGGAGTGCCCAAATCAAAGAGTTCACACGACTGAATGGAAGCTATCAATAAATAAGTTTCGATCAAGATTTAAATTTATGTTTTGGAATTTGGGAGCACCCACTCCTCAAATGCTCCCATGCCACCATCTCTCAAAAATACATTTTAATGTTTCAAAAAGTTCCGAAAATAAATTTTTAGTGTTTACAAGACTTGTCTCAACAATCCCTCAAAATTTCAAATCCAAAATCAACATATACATGGAGAAACAAAAAGAAAATTCAGGATGTGAATAGTGTCTTTTTTGCTTTTGTCTTTTTGTGACACTATTCACTGTGGTTTGTCTTTTCATTTCTCCTTACGTATTTCGAATTTGGATTTGAATTTTTTTGGGATTATAGGCCCATGTCTTGTGAACATTCTTAACGTTCTTCGGGAACTTTTGAAACATTTAAATGTATTTTTGGAAGTTGGGAGCATTGAAGGAGTGGGGGAACCGGATAATTTCCAAAAGATTTTCAATGACTTTTCAAAATAAAAAAACTGAGTGACCATTTACCTATTACACGCCTACTCCCTGTATTACATGATTATGACCATGACCACACGCACGATCTAGACAAACTTCCCTTGGGAAATCCCCGGTCTAGGCCAGCAGAATGGAAAGGGTGGTGAGCAATTGCACGGTGGTCGACGACATGCCTCCTGCATAGCATTCGGTACACAAAATGATTTCAGTTTCTTAGTGTTAGTGCGTGCCATCACGGGATCAAACTGTTTCATGACTTTATTGGAGTAGTATTCGTATATTTTAGGGTGTGCAGCACATCCCAGGGCTCAGGCATCACACATGTTCAAACAAATCTCCCTAATGGAATTGTTGGACTAAGTGCATGTGGATGGATTAGTGTTGCAGTATGATGTATGAGACTATGAATTAATGTTATTAGTGAAACCTGATACGATATTTTATGGAGTGATGACATGCCTATACATCATTGTGAATTGTTTTCTTATCAGAGGTCATGCCAAAATTTGATGTGCAAGGATTCCAAAGATCTTTCGAGCTTCACAAACTAGTCAGAGGGATTGGGCTCGGCTAGTTCGCCATCCAAGCCATGGCCCGGGCCTCGAGCCTCGAGCTTTCTATCCACCCCTGGCACAGCATGATTCATGGTGCACGCGAGTGGTAGGAATTTAATCAATCATCTATCATGCATGGGGCTGTCTCACTTAACAATGTTATGATTATCTGTACGGTTTTGCTAGCAATTTTGATGGTGGATGCAGATGGGAATGCCGCGCACGATTTGTCATTTTCCCGCGTGTACCGTTCTGGTTTTGGGATCCGACTGCAAACATTACTTTGATGAGTGACTATAGATTAGGGATGTCGATATTGTTGGCTCACTTGATCTTAACTGTCAAATCAACTTTCATTTAGATAATAGACGAAAGAATCTTTTGCAGCCTGTGCACATCCGGATGCACAAACATGCTAATTGAATAGAAAAAAATATAAATTAAATAAGCAATTGAAACACTGCAAGTTTAGTTGCTGGACTATGGGAAATAAACAGACTGTCAGTGTATATATAAATGTATTGATCCGTCACACACAACTTGCTGAAACATATCGAGGGTGTGCACACAATGACACATAAACAGGACATGCATCCCGGTGCAGATAGTAGTAGAACACATGGTGTATCGCATGCAAGGACAAATAATCGAAATGTTAACTGGTTAATTAATCATTGTGCGATCAGGCCGTTGATCTGAAAAAATAACACACGGACCATCCCAAAAATACGAAGCTGATCCTGACATTTTTTTCGAGGGATTTGCTAGCTCCATGATTTGTTCCACAAAATGAGATGTTTGCACGTCTGAAACCCATTCAGCTATCCCACAAGCCGGATGAGTTTCGATTGAATTTAAATGTGAATGACAAAAGTTCCGTCGACTCGCTTTATTTAGCCGGATGATTTTCGACATACACTTTCTCTCACTCTCAATGTTATGCATTAATGTCTTCCTCAACAAAATGGTGTATGTGCAATACTATACAAGTGATGCATATTCGTTGCTGTGGCATTAGTATTTGGTGTGAAGACGATAAATATATAGGTTTTCTTCATTAGTACAGATGGGAATCCTGTGGGGTCAGAAAATAACTTGCCATAAGTGAAAATTTGGTACAACCAACCTTGCTCGATGGATGGCTGGGATTAAATACTAATCTTACCATCTAGGGGGTAGTCTGAAGCATCTTAAAAGATCCTTAAACATTAACTACAACTCATGGAAAACAGAAAGAAATGCTGACGATACAAGAGGTTATTATTAGTCATCGATATATATGATGGGCTACGGCCTTTGTTGTTCAATTTATAGTGAATGTTGGGGGGGGGGGGGGGGGGCGGATTATTGGCTCATAGACTTCTGGTGCAGGAATATTGATAGTTGTAGGTTATGAACAAAAATGCTATATGTAACATGATGTTTCTCTTATCCCATTTATCTTTGTTATATTTTGGCCTTGTGTATTATTGCTGCTTAGACCCGGGTTAATAAATTAAGCTTCCATTTTCTGAAACAGTGTCAGTTTAAAGCTTTTGTTATGGGAACGGGGGTGGGGGTGGATATAATAGGGAATGATCAAGCATTTATCATGCTGCAACCATTTGTGATCCATTGGATTGGGAGGAGAGGTGGCAAGTACAATTACTTCCTTGCCAATTTATCCCAATTTCTAATATATGTGCTACAACAAATATGCTTGTTGTAGGCACTAAGTACAACTTTAAATTGGTACTCCCTCCGTAAAGAAATATAAGAGCGTTCGTAAGTTCGTAAGTTTGGATATGCCTATTCTAAGACATAAATATACTTATTGCATACACATGGTATTAAGATAATGATCTTTAAGAATGTAAAATGTATGTATTGTGATGTATACAACGGAAGAAATTCAAAAACCGCACAGGATAGCTTACTCAGCCGGGAATAAATTTATGAAATGTCAAATTATTCTGTAAAACACGCAAACATGCAAATGTTTAAGTTGTACTTCGAAAATTTTGTTGAGAAATAATCAGTTTTTACCCTTTATAAACTTCACATCTCTATTGCTAGAATATTTTCATTTTTTTATACCACAAAAAATTTCTTTGGGGGGGGGGGGCGCGGGGGGCGGGCGGGGGGGGGGGACATCATCCTTCAATGTGTAATTTACATCAAGCATGGTACCTGAACATTTATATTCTAATTCTGAAAAACATGGAATATTATAGTGTTTCATTCTTGGGGGGGGGGGGGGGTGCTACCGTTTCGCCTCTCACATACATGGATGCCTTTTACCATTGAGCGGTTAAAACTAAATATATTATTTTTTCCCTTATTAGGGTTAAGTTGGAGAGCATCTGGAAATGAATCTAATTCACTTGGATAAGAGAGTTGATGTACAATTACATTGTTTGGTTGACGTCTTGAATTATCACAATTTGGATTTCTTGTTATATTTATATTGTCGGGTTTTCCACTACATTTTTCCTTTAATAAGGTAGTTGGAGAGCATCTTGAACGAGATGCGCATTCAAGACTACTGTTTTGGCTTAACCTCTCATCATCTATTTGCATCTTTGGGATACGTTGCTGTATAGGTACCTGGCGGCTAAGAGCGAAGTAGACCATTATGAGCAGGAGTTAAGAAGGGGGCAAGAGGAGATCACTGCGGTCCCTGAAATCGGTAATTTGAGAATGTCTTTTGTGACGAAAAAGATTGGACATATTTTTTTTCTACATTAGTTAGTTCATAAAAAAGTGCATGCACCTACATATGTACATATTTATGCGTGCATTGCGGAATTTGACCTATCGGGTTCGGATTTTCATTCTTACAATTACGAACCATGTCCAGAGGCTGCTAAGGTCGGAGAGATCATGTCGCAATATGGACTCGAAGCCCAAGAGTATGGCCCTGTGGTGATGTGCCTGCCTAGGAAGCCGCAAGCCTGGCTCAAGTTCATGATGAGGTACGTCGTCTTTTTTGACATGACATGTGTGACAAGATGTGTCTTTCACACTAAAGAAATTATGTTAAGTTGGTCATAATTATTTAATTGAAGTTTGAGCTGGGACTCGAGAAGCCAGACCCTAGAAGAGCCGTGTAGAGCGTTCTGGCGATAGCACTGTCCTACGTTGTTGGCGGGCTGGGCCCCCTCGTTCCCTACATGCTCATTCCCACTGCTCACGATGCAATGCTCACATCGGTTGTGGTCACGCTTGCTGCGATCTTCTTTTTTGGCTATGTCAAAGGCCGCTTCACTGGAAGCCGCCCACTCTCCAGTGCTCTCCAGACTACTTTTATCGGTGCCGTTGCTTCTGCCGCAGCATACAAAATCGCTAAAGCTGTGCAAGCTTGACGATGTATAGAATTCTCTCTCATCCAAAGTTTCACTAGCATGGAGTGAATGAATTCACAAAGAAGCATGAGATGGGGAGTATTTCATTTATATTCTGGTCATCATTTTTTCCTTTTCTTTGTGTGGATGTGTTAGTGTTTGCTTTTGAACTGTCATGGGTATGTGTATCCCTTTTGTCCATCAGTGAATAAGTTAACGTGAAGAAAGATGACAGAAGAAGAAGATTGTTATATGGTGGCTTGCGTAAATTAATCTACCGTCCACCTCCGTCTTGAGTATTTGTACTATAGTTTCCTTTTGCTGGAAGGATTTATGGTGTGTTTATCTGAGCTAAATTTGAGATATACTTCATTTGTCATATAACATTTATACAATACTTGTGATTTTGTGAGTACAAAAGTGAATGATACAGGGTCACTGTGAGCTGGGTAAATTTAGTGTTTAAATCGCATATTTTCTGTAGCAGTGTACTTCAAGACGTATTTATGAGGTTGTCGTCGGTATGTTCTCTCTGACTGAGCTTTTTTTCGATAAAGGGCGATTTTATTATCTCAGAATGTAGCATCAAGGGGATACAAAACATTATGAGTAACACCCGGCCTCTGCATAACTAAGATGCACACAGCCAAATCCAAAAGTCTGACAAAAAACAAGAAATATGAACAGGCATATCAGCAACAGTAAAGTCCTATAGACCGACACTATGCCTATGTCGAAGGTGGTGGTGGATCGATCCGGAGGTTATGCTGCCACCCATGTTGGGAAAAAACCTCCGTAGCCACCTGCTCCAACCGCGTACACACCGTCTTGAATAACGATTGGTGCTCCGATCTTTGTAGCATAGACCACGTATGAAGCGAGTGCGTACAACGGAAAATAACCTGCAGAGGAGAATCATTTTTTCATTAAAAACCAAATCGTTTCTATATAGCCAGAGCGACCAAATTAAGGCGTACGCTCCCACCCTTATAAGCGCTTTAAATCTATTTGGAATACCGTCCAACCAGTGACCAAATATATTGGCAACACTTGTGGGTGGATATAAATTTGACGCTATTTGGATGATTGACCACGTAGAACGTGCAAACTTGCATTGGAAAAAGAGGTGTTTGATTGTCTCGTCATGAGTACAAAAACAACACTTCTTACTCCCTGGCCAGTTGCGTCGTGCGAGGTTGTCTTTGGTCAACACAACTCCCTTACGAAGATACCACATGAAAATTTTCACTTTTAGTGGAATCTTGGACTTCTAAATTTTCTTGTTATTACTCACTTGTACCTCAGAATGTGTGAGCGCACGGTACATAGAGTCTACTGTAAAAGATCCTGATGTAGTAAGGTTCCAGCTAAACACATCCCGACCTTGTGTCAAGTTAATCGAATCCAATCGGGACAAAAGATTATGCCATGACAGAAGTCTGGGGCCAATCAAATCCCACCTAAACGAAATGTTCGGCGGGGATGAACTGAGCACGTGCGCAATAGTGTTGTGCTTATCGCGAGCAATGTTATATAAGGCTGGATATTGTTCTCTGAGACTGGCATTGCCTAGCCAGATGTCTCCCAGAATTGAGTCTCCGACCCGTCTTTTATCGCGAAAGACCCAAAGCGAAAGAGATGTTTCTTTGTCGCAATTAGGCCAGCCCAAAAGTGCGAGTCACCAGGTTTCCTATATGCCTGGGACACCACCTTTTGGCCTAGATACTTGTTGCGCAACATGGTTTGCCAAACACCATCCTCAGTAAGAAGTTTGAACAACCATTACCTGAGCAAGGCCTCATTCTTGACCTGTAGGTCATGAATTCCAAGGCTGCCTTGGTCTTTTGGCCTACAAACTATGCTCCATTTGGCCAACTGGTATTTTTTCTTTTCTCCATCTCCTTGCCAAAAAAATCTGGATCTAAAATAATCCAATCTTTGCAGGACCCCTTTTGGGAGTTGGAAGAAAGAAAGCATATAGAGAACCATATTTGTGAGAACGGAGTTAATCAAAACCAACCGTCCTCCAACTGAGAGCAGCTTGCCTTTCCAACTGCTCAATCATTTCTCTAGATGCTCCTCTACATGCTTCCACTCCGCAATGGTGAGACGCCGATAGTGGATCGGTATTCTCAAATATTTAATCGCAAATTGGCCATGTGCGCAACCAAAGAGGTCAGTATAATCGGCAGCCGCCTCAACGGCTTCTCCAAAGCAGAAAAGTTCACTTTTATGGAAGTTAATTTTGAGACCCGACATTTGCTCAAACGCTGAGAGCAAGAGTTTTAGGTTTCGAGCCTTGTCTAGGTCATGTTCCATAAAAAGAATTGTGTCATCGGCGTATCGCAGAATAGAGAGGCCACCATCCACAAGATGTGGCACTACTCCTTCTATCTGACCGTCCTGCTTAGCACGCTCAATCAGAATAGCCAACATGTCTGCAACAATGTTAAATAACATTGGAGACATGGAGTCACCTTGCCGTAGTCCTTTTTTTGTCTGGAAGTAAGGGCCTACATCATCATTGACTTTGATGGCCACACTACCTCCAGTTACAAAATTTTGGATCCACTGACGCCATTTATCGGAGAAACCTTTCATTCTTAGGGCTTGTTGGAGGAAAGACCATTTGACCTTGTCATAGGCTTTTTCAAAGTCAATTTTGAATATTACTCCACTCATGTTTTTCCGGTGCATCTCATGAACGGTCTCATGCAAAATTACTACGCCATCGAGTATATTCCTTCCTTGCATGAACGCCGTTTGAGATGGCCGAACAACATGATCAGCTACCAAGTTTAACCTATTTGTGGCCACTTTGGTGAAAATCTTGAAGCTAACATTAAGGAGGCATATGGGTCTGAACTGTTGGATCCGTTCGGCCTCCTTAATCTTGGGAAACAAGACAATTTCACCAAAATTAAGTCTAAATAGGTCTAGTCGGTCGGCATGAAGACAATTGAACAAATCCAAAAGGTCGGTCTTGATGATATCCCAAAAATTCTGATAGAATTCTGCGGGGGAAACCATCTGGCCCTGGAGCTTTGTTATGTTCCATTTGGAACACCGCCGCTCTCACCTCCTCTTCCGAGAATGGTGCCGTTAGGATATCATTTTCTTCTGCCGTGACTTGTGGAATATCATCCATTCGGATCTCGTAAAGGGTGAAGTTCCCTTCAACTGACGCTCCAAATAGAGATTTGTAGTATTTGGTGATATACTTCTTGATCTCCTCATGTCCTTCGATCTGCCCCTCATCTTGTTGAAGACTGTAAATACATTTTTTCCTATGCCGCCCATTGGCGATCAATTGGAAGTATTTTGTATTACTATCACCCATCAAGATGAAGTCAGCTTTGGATCTCTGGTAGTATTTGATCTCCTCTTCTCGCAAAAGATGTGCACCCTTCTCGTTAGATTGATTTTTCAGCTCAATCTCTTGTTGAGATAAGGTGCGCGTCTCTGCAATTTTGTCGAGGTCGTCAATAATGGTAGAGAGTCTTTGTTTTTCTTTTTTATATATCCCGTTGATGTGTTTCGCCCATCCAGTGAGGTGTTTCCTCATGGCCCTTATTTTAAAGTTCCATCTCAGAATAGGCGTACGACCAACAGCGGGCTTCTCCCAAACATTCTTGATTATGTCTACAAATCCATCCCGATGCAGCCATCCCAATTCAAATTTGAAAGGGCGACAGATGTTTGGCTTCGTAGAGTTAGAATCCAGAATTATGGGTGCATGATCTGATAACGTCTCGATAAGCTCTAGGGCTCGCATGGTTACCATAGGAAATTTTAGTTCCCATTCGGTATCCATGAGTACCCTATCGAGTTTCTCGTATGTCGGCACAGATCGGTTATTAGCCCAGGTGAACTACCGCCCCGACATACTGGCCTCCCGAAGATTCAAACTGTCTATCACAGCATTGAATATGAAAGGCCAATGAGTGTCGAAGCGGTCATTATTTTTCTCTTGCTGATACGTAAGGATATTAAAGTCCCCTCCAATAAGCATTGGATATGGTTTATCCTTAGCCAGGTTCACCAATTCACGAAGGAAAGCCGATTTATGCTCATCTTGGGCAGCCCCATAGATTGCGACCAGGCTCCATGTAAAATTATCAGCTCTGTTTCGTAAGTGAAATTTCATATGAAATTCACCAGTCGAAAAAGCCAACAAGTCCATGGTGGTGGTCTGTATCCCAAGAAGGATTCCTCCAGACCTTCTACGAGCTTGCAGACTATGGCACGTGTAGTCGAAACCACCTGATAGGTGATCAAGGACATGCGGGCGGAAGTCACATTTACCAGCCTCCGAAATTGCCACAAAATCCAACCCATGTTCTCGCACACAATCACCGACGTGTTTATATTTAGCCAAGTCTGAGAGACATCTGCTATTCCAAAACATGCCTCTCATGTGGAAACTCGGGTCGGTGTTGAACATTTCACCTTCTTGGGCTATTTTTGTTTCTTTTTAGGGGAATGCGATTTAGATTTTCGCAAAGACGCTGTGAAGTCACAGAACATGGATCCGGGTCTTGCGTCATCCAAACCAACCTCGGTAACCTCACCAACCAAGTGGGAGACAAGCGAATCATCATATTTGGCATCCGCTTCATCCTCATCCTCGGTTTCGGGGTTAGGTAGGGCACTATTACACTTTGGAGAAACCTTTAAACGGTCAATCTCCATATGTTTAAGTGCTCCAACCGAAAGATTAATTTCATTGTCATTCTTTCCCATGGATATACCAATATTTTTAAGGCTACAGGAAATACAAGTATCCGAAAATGAAAGAAAAGATTTAGCGGGTGAGGTACCCAGCGTGGAGTCCAAATTCCTCGAGGCTTGTCATCGCATTGCCTTAGCTAGTGAATGTTCATCTGTTGAAGAGGAACCGTCCGCGGAGACGGCGTGACAGTTACTACGCCGAAGCGGCGAAGCCAGCCCTCCAGACATAGTATGTCTTCGGTCGAGCCGTTGGTGTTGGTTGCTGCAAAATCGGCGGGCTCCAATCTATCCCTAAGGTCGGTGAAGAGGGACGTGCCGCAGGTCCCACCGGCACGATCGCCACCGGTGCCGGGGCCGAGCCACTCGGACAATCCGCTAATGGACCGAGAGGAACCACGACAACCGGAGCAGGAGCTGAAGAAGCATCCACGGGTGACAACTTGGAACCTTGCGCGCGGACCGGAGCAGGATCGTCAACATGCCCTGCTGGCGGTGCGCCCGTACCCATGACCGGCTGCACGAGCGCAGAAGATGCAGCACCGGCTGGCTGCACTACTGACGGTGCGCCCTCAACCATAGCCCGCAGCACTGCATGCAGGCCACTGTGCGCATGCACACATGCAGCCACACCTGGGTGTGCAGCCGCATCAAGCAGCAAGAGTGCTTCATTTCCTGTAATGGATGTAGTATCTCACTGTTGGTCAACTCCAGTACCAGCCGCCACGGTGGTGTCCACATCGAGGTCAGCTCCTGCATCAGTCTGCGAAGGAGCGTCCGATGCGTTCACAAAGCGATTATCAGTCTCCATTGGAATGGTCCCAGCAGATGACGTATTGGACTGAGCAACACCCCTTTCAGAATTTTTCCCATTTTTGTTCGCATCTTGATCAGGCAAAACATCATCTCGGTTAGCCCCGTGGTCTGGACCGTCATCATCGTGCTGCCAAATGCGAGGGATGAAATCATCTTCGGGTATGAAATCGTCCTCCTCAAGCACGAACCGAAGATTGTACCCATTAAGCTTGACATAAACCCCAGCCGAGACCGAGGCAAGACCTGCACCATCTTCTTTTTTAAACATGTTTAAATTCAGAACCGCCACCTGGATGCGCACAATGCCACGACGGTGCAAGCATACCAAGTCAACATCCTGAGTAACACCGATGACGGATCCCACTGCCCACAAACCAAGAAAGTGACGAAGTGGCGGTGAAACACTAGTTACATGTACCCAAACTGGCTTTAGCGGATTATAAGATGGTCTGACATCTGATTCTGATTTCCATTCACTGATAGCAATTACCACATCATGAGACTTGACTTTGAACTCAAAAGCAGCAACTCTCTCTAGAACCTCCATAGATGGGAAAGCAACCAGGAATGCATCATTGCCATGGGGAACGGCCTCCCACTTCCAAGGAGTTAGGACCGAAGAAATTTTTGCAATCTCAGTCTCCACAACAGCAGCTGTGACCGAACCTCTAGATATCTTTACCAGACCAGTCGGTGAGGATGGTGGTGCAAGGTGTTCCCTGAAAACCGAGTCCGGCAGGTGCACAAACATAGCCTCATTAAGACCAACACCCCGAAAGATGCCATTGGCTTCGGCTGCTTCAACACAGAACAACGATGCAGAGGGTGCTTATAGTTATTACAAATATAACAGTAGTGCGTAATGGTGCAATCTTTTGAGAGATGATCATCATTCCTGCACTTATAACACCACAAATTTGCTTTCTTTGCTACACGACCCAGCTCGGAAGTGTCCGCCTGAGACGCCGCCGCAACGGGGTTGGGCTGCATAGGCGGCACAGGTGCGGCGCTCGAAGGCGGAGCTAGTGGGCTTAAACTACTAATGTGCTTCATGCGAGGCTAAATAATAAAACCATTGGCAGGATTGTCCCCATGTGTTTCTGAGGCTAGGTTTACTAGTACATATTACTGTTTTATCTTGTTACCGGGGCACGGTGGACACTTGTTGGGCTTGATCTCGACATTCATTTGTTCAATGGAACATGGACTTGTGGAAGGAGCACCATCTTCTCGCGTGGCTCTGGGGTGTCCTATTTGGCTCGCGAGGATCGTGGACTTCGCGGGGTAAGTTATTGATAGCCACGAGCTTCCGATCCATGGAGTATGTATAGTATCAACCTTGAATTGTTTTCATACAGATCCTTAGTCAAGGAGGCACATTGTCTCTCAGCGGTCCACGTGTCGCCTTTTCCCATGTCATTGTCTTCTCCTTAGATGTACTCTTACATGACATGGTATAGTTTTTCGGTTGTCTTTGGAAGATTACAATTTTAGGGCCTGGTTCACTTCTTCTGGGTGTAAGGCTTGCATGAAGGCAGTAATCACCTTCATCATGCTTGGGTTATCGAAAATTTAGTTCTGGATCTTCAAGAATTTATTGATGGAATTTCATACTCCCATATATAATATATTGGTGGGTGAACAACACATTTGACAGCCAATGTTGCATTAACTTTCCTTGGAACTTTGCACTGAAGACTTCTTGAAGATGGTATCACAACACTGTCAAGTTCTTCATTTGGTTAATAAACAAGGAAGAACCGAGAAGCCGGTCAGGACCCAAGTAAGGGTGAGGCCCACAAAGCTATTTCATTGTTGATGCCTATTGCGTGTGCAAGGTAACTTGTCAACGAGAAAACTCAAAGAACTGCCTCTCATGCAATCAACGAAGAAAATCGAGCGCTTCCAGAGGAAGGCATCGAGGCAGGCATTGCGGCCAGAAGTCGTCCAGTCGCCCTTCCGCTACTTGTCCCCTCCTTTCTCTTGATAAAAAAACAACAAATACGACATACCAAAATCAGCCTGGGATGTTATTTCAAGTTTTTAATGGTTTTGTAGGTTTAGTGTGGTTACTTTGTACTGCTGTGTGTAGGGACATATTTGTCGTTGTCTTCTTACATTGCACTCCATGAAACAAAGGGCTTTCTGCTTAGGAGTGGGGGAACACGAGTAACGGTGTATAGTGTCTTCATTACACTTACAGGAACGACCACAAATATGGACTAATACTGTCAGGGTAGCGTGTTTGTGTTACAAAATATCAGAACAATGGTGGAATCCTTCTGCTTGTATAATCAAACACGATACAACAGGATAGGCATACCGACAACTTGATGGAGTTTATAGTGAGCGTGTTTTCCAAAGGCTAACAACTGCTGATATCGAACTTGCGGTCAACTCAAACTGAAATGTAACCTAGAATGACAAAATTTTCAGAAATACTATCCAGAACTCCAATAGCTGGACCTTCACCCTGAAAGAACTGCTCAAATTCACAATGATGCACGTCAAACCTCTAAAAGCAGAGGCTCAACAAGCGGTGCACGGTTAAACTGTGAACTTGAATTTCTATCTTTTTCTATGTGGCCTAGAAAAGGCATTGATTGATGTAATATTTTGCTACTCTTTGTATATACTCTTCATATTTAATATTTCCTCCACTCGCAGATATAAGATGGTTCAAATATTTTAATATAGACTACATACAGACTGAAATGAGTCGATAAACAAACTAAAATGCACTATATACATCCGAATCAGCAAAAGGTCAGAATATCTTGTAATAATGAACGGAGTTGAAAATCACCATAGAACAATTGTACAAACCAGCAACGTATTTATTATCACAAACATAGAGGGGTAAAAAAACTCTTCTATTTCTCCATTGTGATCTTTATTATTCACAAACATAGAGGAGTCAGACGTTGTGATTTTTAGCTATATTACCATTAACGTCTGAAAAATAGACGGGTAAAGAAAAGAAAACTAGCACAAACCACGGATGCAGAAATCTTGATTGTTCACAATAACTTGGAATGCGGTATGTATCTACTCATTGTAAGGAGGCATCTAGGACCAGAAGCAAGGCTGTCAAAACTCCATCAACATAACTGAAAACAGAGCAATGCAACGTGAGCAGCCATGTCCTGGTAGCATCAGAGCTATCGAACTTGCAGCGCCTCAGGATCCATACAAGGCATCATCGGCAATACAGAAGTTTGAACCAAACACAAGCCGGCCGATAGAAGCAGGAAATGTAGTCTTCCTTATAGAGGAAACAAATGGTCCCCAACAGAGGGAAGATACGCAGTTAGGCATGTCCTGAAAGAGAAAATCAGCAGCATGTTACTCGAGTCCTGATCAAAGCATCCGCACCAACACTTGTAGAGACAGAAAAGATGATGAAAAATGAAAGCAGTAGCATGAGTGTTACTTGAGTCCTGAAGCAAACATCCACACCAACACTTTTAAAAATATAAAAGATAATGCAAAAAATAATCTCTACAGAAGGAAACGGTTTGCGCGTCGTACTAAGCGAGTCGAAGGCCACAAACTAGCTAGGTACATCGCAACCCGCATGTATTGGACATAGCGTAGGGCATCTCTAGCCGATCCCCTAAAATCGGTTAGACGAGTAAATTTTGAGTTTGCCACCGTTCCCACCCGCCATCACCACCGATGACTACTGCTCCGGCCGGCATGGGTAGCAAAGACCCTTCCACCACCCCACAGGTCGCCGTCGTCGGCGTATCACCACCGCAAACCACCCTTGCACCGCTGTCCACACCGGAAAAAGGTTGGGGACAAAAAAATTACCCAGTCCACCACACCAGCAATTACCGCTAGTAGCAATGTCGGCCGGGTGGCCACCTCGTCTCTGGCGACGGTAGCCCGCTGCTCTAGCCAGCGACAAGTGTTCTAGGAAGCCGACAGCCGCCACAGCACCACTCGCCGAGGAGGCGGCGAAGAGCAAGAAAAAGAAAGCCAATTCAGCCCCTCGTACCTGTCTGGTGGCTCGTGTGGCATCTCCGGCCACCCCTACGGCTAGTGCTCCGGCGTGTTCGGCTGCCGCAGCCGGCAACAAGGCCCACGGCCGTCAACTGCTCAATGAAATGCCTACAAGGTAATTTCTTGCTTTTTCTCGTTTCGGCCTATGCATTGTGCGGTGATTGTTGTCGGCCAATGGATGATGGAGTTTGTTCTTGTTTTTGTCATGAACCAAACCACAGTGGATGATACAGTAATAAAGTTTTGGGAGCTCACTTGTGGGAACATCTTGATCCAAACGGAGGCCTCTCTTCGGAATAGTGATGGTGGGGGTGGCCGAGAGGACACAGCGGCTCATGTGGCATCTTCGCCACCCCTACGGCTAGTGCTCTGGCGCGTCCGGCCACTGCAGCCGGCAACAAGGACCACGGTACCAAGTGCTCTATGAAATGCCTACAAGGTATTTTTTTCACTTTAGCCTATGTATTGTGTGGTGATTGTCACCGACCGATGGATGATGGAGTTTGTTGTTGTTGTAATGACCCAAACCACAATGGATGATACCGCAAAAAAGGTTATAGGAACTCACTTGTGGGGAGATTTATCCTAACGGACGTCTCTCTTCCGAATGGTGATGGTGGTGGTGGCTGAGAGGATGGTGGCTCGTGTGGCATCTCCGTCCACCCCTACGACTAGTGCTCCAGCGCGTCCAACCTCCGCAGCCAGCAACAAGGGCCACGGCCGCCAAGTGCTCGATGAAATGCCTACAAGGTAATTTCTTTTTCATTTCGGCCTATGCATTGTGCGGTGATTGGTGTGCGGCCCATGGATGATGGAATTTGTTGTTGTTGTCATGAACCCAAACACAATGGATGATATCGCAAAAAAAAAAATTGGGAGCTTACTTGTGTGGAGATCTTAACCCAAACGGAGGTCTCTCTTTGGAATGGTGGTGGTGGTGGTGGCTGAGAGGATGTTGTTGTTGGTGGTGGTGATGATGATGATGATGGTGATGGGCGTGCCCATGTGTATGGCGGTGCGTGATTTCTTTGGCGAGGAAAGTGTTTCAGTTCGTGTATATCATTGGTTGGCCTCGATCCGCAACATAAAACATGCTACATTGTGGCGATTATGGATCAAACTTGATCGATGATGTGATGTCTCTCAGATGTGTTTTAATTTGAATATCTCCATACGTGAAACTAAATGTTTGTTAATGGTTTATACGTTATGCGTGTTTATTTTTAAATATTTGAATGATTGATGATATATTATGCAATTGTTTGATGTTCATGCGGCTAGGCTAAAAGAATGGAGATTTTTCTTTACTTCACTAATTTTAGGGGATCGGCTAGAGATGCCCTTGTACAATCCCCACAGCATAGTGAGATGTTAACTCATTATTTCAGCTCGAAGACTAGAGATGGACAAAGGTTACATTCAGTAACAGAATAATGGGGACACTTGTCCACTATATGTCTTCATTATACTTAGCATACTATTCCCAAGTGAAGAATCAGATGAAAATACTAATGAAAGCCGTTCATAACTGCCCACTATAAAACAGTCTAAAGGACAATCGAAAGTATGGCAAGGCCGGTGCATTATGAAGTTCATGGGCAGCTATCAGAATGAATGAACAGAGTGTCTAATGACAAACTGAATTAATACTATCACACTGATGATCATTCCCTGGAAAAGGTTATTCAGTAATGATATGAGCAGCTAATGTGAGTTTGAACATACAGAAAGGCAGAAGTAAACAAGCAGTTTATTGCCCGAAATTGATGTTGCTATAAGAAAAACTCTTCTATTTTTCAGGAAAAAGGCAGGCCCTTTTCCATTTGTACAAGAAAATTTTGTCTACAGAACACACAAGATAAGTATAACTAACCTGCATGCCTTCACCTCTTTACATCATCTGGCAAACCTGGGAGCCACTGGTTATTTGCAATATCACCGGCACCTTGACCCAACACCTCGCTACTCATAACATCATCGTCATCCATTGTCATGGCCTGCATCTCTGGACTGCAGTAGGGCGGATCGTTGCATCTGAGCCTAACCTGCCGGGCACCACCAAGGGAACTTCCTTGGTCAGCCAAATCCTTGTTCTTCACTGGCCGCTTGTAAGGGAAAGCACCAAGCTCTCCGTCGATCCTCCCTCTAATGTCGACAAGCAGGCAGCGGAGCCTGGAGGCCTCAGCCTCGAGCGCCGAGTGACTCTGAAGCCTCCCCACGAGCTGCTTGTTTAAAGCCTTGAGGCGAGCCACCTCTTCCTCCAGCAAAGTCGTGTGGGCCTTCTTCTTCTCACGGTACTTCCTCACAGCTGCCCGGTTACCTGGCGGGCGCTTCTTGGGGCCGTTATTCTCTTGCGGCGACTCGGAGGTCTGGGCGACATCATCCGACTCCTCCCGGAGGATCTTGGTGTGGACATGGACGCAGGTCTGGGTGTGGTGGGCAAGGTCATGGCGTACATGCAGGTTGCAGCAGGCGTGGGTGTGAGTACATGCGAGGTGCTCCGGGTCTTTCAGGATGTCGTCAAAGTAGCTGTCCATGGCCGGGTGCAGGTACGTCTCCGGATTGGTGAAATCTATGTCCCCGTCGTCCATGGTCCGCAAGAACAAACCTGATAACATGAACACGTACGGCATGTATAAGATGCTCTTGCTACTACTTATTTTCATTCATTCATCCGGTAATGGCATGCAATCGACGGCATTGGGAATGCCCCCCACCGATGATGATTGGTGCAGGTCAACCGCGATCGTTCTTGCGGTGACAAGCAGGAGGAAAACGAAGAACAAGCTGAGACGAATGAACAGGCCAGCCAGCTTGAGTTGAGCTTACCCGCAGACGAGAGGAGTCGCGTCCTGGTCCTTTGATGGCCACGCCAATCCGGAGTTGTGCTGCCGGAGGAGGATGACTGGTGGGCGGAGCCGCGGTGGGGAATAACCAGCAACGTTTTCGTGTGCTTTTCCTTCTCTTGTTCGCATTGACTTGGTTTCCTTTCTCGGGGTTGGATGCTTTTCGTCCGATGTCGTCATCCATGGATGGGGGAGAGGAGTCCGTAATAACGTGAAGACAAGCAAACCACCTCGCCCGGGCGGTAGGTTGATGTGCGCCGCGCGCGGCGGAGATATTTTCAAGACGGACTGATCGAGGCGTGTGCGGCTCTACTATCCCAGCGGGTCAAGTGTCAATCAAATACGCGAATCAACCTATGGTTGAGTTGGTTAGATGGACAGTGATATCCTCAACCCATCAGGGTTCAAATCCTGGTGCTCGCATTATTTCTGGATTTATTTCAGGATTTCCGGCGATGCGCTTTCAGTGGAAGGAGACGTTCCTGTTGACGACGAGGCTCCTACGGCAGTCTCTCGAAGGTGCTCATAGGGGTAGGATGTGCGTGTGTGTATTCATAGGGATGAGTGTATGCGCGTGTATATAAGCGTTTGTATTTGTACTGATACTTAAAAAAAAGTGTCAATCAAGTACAGTAATATAAAATGGTGAATATATTCCGTGGAAACAAATGATATCATGTTGAATAATACTGGCACTGGCACTGATAGGCGCCGGCGTATCCGTTGAAATTTCGGCCGGTCACGACGCACAGCCAGATACAGATACATAAAACCACCGTTGGATGACGATCTCATTAGTTTCTCTTCCAAAAAGTTAAATCTCACAAAGCAACAACGGAAAAACGAGCAAAGTCAAGCGCAACCAACTTGAATCACGGCTGCCCTCACTGCAGGTCGCCGCCCTTGCCGCCGGTTGCCACCTACTCCCTCCGTCCGGAAATACTTGTTGTTGAAATGAATGTATCTAGATGTAACCGTGTGCACCCGCGGTGGCAACTCCGGTGACGATGGCGGCAGCTCGCCGCAGCACCCCAATGCGCTGTGGTCGCCCCCTCGCCATCGAAGCTCACTGCACGGGGTTGCGTGAGGCGTGAGCGACAACCAAGAGGCAACATCGTTCATTTTTTAAAGGGGGACACTTTATTATTTAAGCATTATACTCGGTCTCTGCATAATTAAGATGCACACGGTCAAAAAAAATCCTTTTATAAAAACAAAAAATAGGAAAGGCGAAATACAAAGATACATGTAGAGACCATATAATGCCTAAAGTGAAGGGGGCCCAATCCTAAGATCATGCTGCCACGCATGTTGGGTAAAAGTATCCCTCATCATAGTCTCTAATCGTATGCACACATCCGTAAACAGGTCTCGATCCGCCACACGTTGTAGAGATGACCATAAACGGAAAGTCCCGGTACATCTATCATTAAAAGCCGTATCATTTCTGCATAGCCAAAGCGACCAAATAACGGCAAGCGCTTCCAGCCTGAGAAGAGTTCTAAACCTATGATCAATCTCATGTAACCAGTTGCCAAATACATTAGCAATGCTATAAGGAGGATACAAGCCATAAGCTATTTGGCCATATAGAACGAGCCAATTTGCATTGCAAGAATACATGTTTTATTGTCTCATCGTGGTGACAAAAGAAATATTGCGGACTTCCATTTCTTCATAAGGTTATCTTAAGTAAGAATGACTCCGCGACGAAGATAACATGCAGGGATTTTATTCTTAAGATGCATGTTCATCTTTCAGACATTCTTGTTACTATCAACTGGCACATCAAACTGGATTAACGCTCTATATGGACTCCGCTAAGAATGTCAACGCCGTTCATGGATGTTGCAGAAAAGTTCGCCGCTCGTAGCAAGAAAGAACAACGGTTGTAGCAATTCGCCATCGCCGCCGTCGCGGGTCACTGCTCTGCCATGATGGATGTTGCAAAATCCCTTGCCGGTAGTAGCAAAATACAACAACGGTTGCAGCAATTCATCTAGCCACCATCACCGGTCGCGGCTCCACCATGATGGATGTAGCAAAACCCCTCACCGGTAGTGTAGCAAAATCTGAGGACGGTTGCAACAAAAGAAGTCACCGCCGTAGTAGGTCGGGATGTAGCAAATCCGATACCGATAATAGCAAAACACGACGACGGTTGCAGCTTATGGCTCAACTCGTTGCAACTTCCAGGGGTGGAGGTTTGCTCATCGGAGTGGAGCTAGATGGATGGACGGAGCAGATTCAGTGGTGGTGCTGCGGGGGTGCACGCCCAAGCTGTAGCAGGATGTGATGCCGGTCGTAGCAAATTGCGATAGTTGAGACACCAGGAGCGGAGACCGGCAGTGATGACGTCGATGGTGGTCCGATCCGATCCTCGACTAAGCGGCTTCCACAGCTGCAGGTAACTATACATTTTGTAAATGGCGTCAATAGGTTATCGCAAGGTAGCGCCCTCAATCACAAGTTTATTGCAAATCGTCTAGAGCGTCCAAATAAGGACTCCGATACCCAGCCACCTAATGTGGCGGTGTCCCATCGTAGAGGCCTGCAGTTCTGAGAAGAGTTCGGTGAAGTCGGTGTGGCACCATCCGTCACCAACTACTTCACGGAAGCAACTCCAAAAAAATTGGGTCATCGCACATGTAAAGAAATTATGGTTGGAGTCCTCCACCGTGTCGCACACGGGGCAAATACCATCGCCCGGGCCGTTGCGGTTGAGAACCTCGACCCCAGAGGGGATGCGCCCGCGGATCCCTTGTCATAGAAAGATCCTAATCTTCAAAGGAAGCCGGAGATAGGCCAAGCATTCTGTTATCCAAAATCAGTTTGATATAACAAAAATTTTATTTACAATCCACTTGAACGCCAAACAAAGTCTTAGTACTAGTAAATTTAACACCACGCGAGGAAGGCATCCCTGAATAAACTTTATCATACAGGCGACCTAACTGATAAAAATAACAAACAGAAGCCAGGACACCCGAGTTGTCTACAATCATATGCCAGTAAACGCTCTGCATTGTCTTTCCCAATGCTCCCTGGCCAAGCGAACACGCTCAACACGCTCGGTTTGCATCCTCTTCTCCCAGTACTCCGGGCAACTGTAGGAAGGAAAAATATTTCACTGATCAGCAATCTCAACTTAAGGAAGGGTTTCTACGTAAAAAATAGTGCACACGTTTGTGTGGAAGAGAGAGAGAGAGAGAGAACTATTATCCCCTTTATTTATTTTTCTCAAATTCACTTAATTAATTATTACCTGTTTCTAAGCAGAATGTTGAGCTGATTCAGCCGCAGAGCGTTAGGAAAGACACCGGCCTAAAGCAGAGCCAAAGATATACGTTCCTGAGCAGGTGACCTTGGTAGAAAATATTGAGCAAAAATTTGATAGATTTACCCGGCGACAAATCGGGCATTTTGATCCGGGATCTGCAGACTCGAGTCCATCAACAACTGTCACAGAGGCTGCAGCGCTGCAACACATGTAGCAGAAGATGTGGCCACATGAAAGAGAAACTGCATCGAACACTGTGTCCTGCAAAACCAAACATCTTATTGAGTTATATCATCCACTCTCTTCAGCAGTCCGAGTTTTCACAAAAAGCTTTAATAAAAGGGCCGAAAATGTATAGCTCACGTACTCTCCTCTACAGTACTACCCTCTAAATTAGTTGTTGACACGTGGGTCACGTATCGGACCGCCAAGTCAGAGGCTAGCATGTGAGACTATTTATTTCCATAACTTACCAAGCAGATCGAACAGGTTAAGTCGATGTCGACCCGCAAGGAATCCAAGAGGCTACAAGAGAGCGTCGGCTTATCCTCATCGCCGAATGTGAGGGAGAGGTCCACTAAGAGCTCCATTGAAACGGTGTTGTTCCACCTCAAGTTGATGTACAAAGCCATGAGCTCGTGCAGCCACGGGGATTCAAGTATCTCGATGTGCAGCCTCCGCGCTTCAGTTCTGAAAGATTGCCCTTGTTTTGAGCAACATTTCTGCAAGTTTTTTTTGTGTCAGATGCTATCATTATGCCATTAAGAAAATGATTTATCATTATGTAGTTGCTTGTGACTATCTAATTATCAAAGCAGGGACAGTAGATGGTAATGTTGCCGCAGTAATCACCATTTCACACCAACAATATTGATGAGACTAATACTGTATGGTGTGCATCTTCAAATAAAGAGACATACAGGGGCGCAGCCAGGATTGGACCCGGCCTGAGCCAAACATGATGAACAATGTTGAACAGTAGCAGAAGTGCTACAGTCAATGAAGGATTCTAGGGCCATGACCTGGGTCTAGGCCCTGGGGGCCTTTGGCCTTTTTGCACCTCCGGATAGATAAATAGAGTGTTCACAACCAAGTATTACGACTTATTAGTCATCCATCTGTCAATTTTCCTTCATCGACAAAACTGAGTAATTTTAACATGTCCGTCTTACCTCCTCTTTTCACATGGGAGGTAAGAAAGTAGGAGTTACTCAGACCACTACCTAACAAAATCAACGGCTCAGATCTATTATACACTCTTACCTCCCATGTGAAAAGATGAGGTAAAAGAGACCATCTTAAAACTGCTTGCTTTTCTTTAGAAAACATATATATGTAGCGAAGGAAAACCGAATTATTGAGTTAGGGGCCATGCCTTGTCATACTTCTTTGTGATTTTCCTCATGGCTACAGCATTTACAATAGCATAGGTAACTAGGTCTTTTCCTTGCCGTACTAGTGCCTCATCAGTCCTTTGAGACCTGTTTGTGAACCAGATGAAGTACTTCCTCAATCCCGTGGATGCTACATGCAATTTAAGTAACTTTTCGACCTTTTCATTGAAGCAGCAAACGATTGTTGACAGCTCATTGGCAAGGGATGGAAAGAAACTCTCATCACGTACTGCAGATGCAATAGCTAGTGTCAAATATTGATCATGGGCCATGTAGCCTATACCTTCATTAATAACTCTTTAAATATTCGGGAACATACAGATAGGAAAACAAGTATAAATGCATGTGCAAGACTAAGGTGTTTGATTCGTATGAAGAATGCATGAACTTTGTAGACTTAGGTGTTTGATTCATGAAAATGGAAAATAAATACAAAGGAGTCATAGCAAAGGTGTTCACATTAATGCAAAGAACATACAAAGTAAACTTGTGAGACATGAGGTGTAGTATGTCATCTCTACTATGGGTAGCATGTAATCTCTATTGTGGTTGTTGTAGTCCCGTCGAGCTGTGGTTCCCCTGTACTTCCATTTTTTGCTACTCCTTATATAATACCTTAATATTTTGCAACACAATGGCTGCATGTATAGCCGACATAGAGGCCGGGAATTTACCCTCTTTTCTAGGAAAAGAATAAGCAAATGATAATTTTATTTTGGTAATGAACACCTTATTTTGGTAATGAACACCTTCATCTTAATCTCTGCACACAAAAAATCTAGAAAAAGGTTTAAGTGGATTGTACAAATATGGCATTTCTCTTTGAATCGGAGATCAAAATAAAATTGTTCTTGTTTCTTCTTTGCACCATTAATTACTATGAATCCAATTTTGATGGATAATGGCACCAAGAGAATAATTCCCCATTCTTATCATTTTCTTCACATTTTCTATAAATCAAGGAGGACCCTACATCGTCTACCTCTATCCTATAATATCACCACATATGTAGGATGTGCAAAATTAAATGATATCTCTCAAAATGGAATAATGCATGTTTTCACAAGATACTCCCTTAGGGCTAGAGGACAACTATCTTTTTTTTCAATCATGTTGCAAGAACTTAGTACCACCGTGTGTTGGGCATTAATTACTGATTTCACAAACTTAGACGGATCACTAATTTACTTGGCATTTAGGGATAAGCTTAACAAAAGGTAACCTTGTTAAGGATCTTAAAAAAAGGATCAACTACTATAACGGAAACCAGAAGTGATGTTATTGCCATGAGGGAGAGACGACTCATGTGGAGATTGTGCACCGGGCTTTCAATTGACCCACGCTTACTAGTTTTTCAAAGCATGTCTTAAAATTAGTTATCCAAGATAAGTGGACAGCCTAAGCCGAAAATTCGGGTGGGGTGTATGCTCTATGTTGTGCTATTTGAAAATTTCATAATGATCTTGTGTTTTAAAAAAAACTTTCCATTTTTTGCAATTTATTCATATGACTACCCACTGGATCCATATGCAAAGGTGTAGGATGTTATGTATTTTAGGTGCATGTATTTGAAGATGGTAGCACAAACTATGTTCAACCGACATAGATGGCATGCGTACTACACAAGTGTATCTTGTGATCCATATTGTGTTTGCTCAAACTATTTTTGAGAGTTTGCTTTTCAAACCCTTTCTACTGATATACTTTGTAAGAATGAAGTGCATTAGTCGATCGGAGAACAATAGAGAACTGATTGAAAATAACAAGCACAAAGCAATTACCATAACAGTGGCCAGCCCCGGTGCACTGGCTATGCCCTGTGACGACCATGGTGGTGTCGTCGCCGGGGAGCTGCGGGCAATAGGGACTAGTGTTGCATTTCTTAATCATTTGTTTGAGAGCCCAAAGTGGGCAGTTCCTCCTTCATCCCCTGCATATGTCTCTTGTACTCCTTGGCGAACTTCATCGCTACAATGGAAGACATGAACATCACCAGATCGAGATTTTAGGAATGGAGCGAGAAGAGAAGTTGCTGCAGGGAAAGCGATTAGTGTCAATTTAATTACCTTGCTGCTAAGCGGCTTAACCGAATTTTGGAAGAGTAGCCAACTACAAAGGCGCCCTTGCATTTGATAAGTCAACGCTAGCTTGTATTTGAATGAAGAGGCAGGCCCTTGCATTTGAATGTCAATGCCAGGTTGTATTTGAAAGAATAGGCAGGCCCTTGTTGCAAGGTCAACGGTTGTGTTTCGATGTGCACATTATGTAGTGTTATGTGCATGCTTGTGTTAGTTATTTATTAAAGCAAGATGTATGGCGGCAAGTATAAAAGGGAGTTTATATGGCGAAGCTAACTAGAGAGCATGGATAAGCTTGCGCACAGACACAGCTAAGGAGCTGACAATGAAACTTTTAAATCACTCACAAGAGCAACAAAAATAGCTAGATACCAAGGCAGTAACTCGACCATGATCGCACGCCCATCCATGATAAACTATGTAAAAATTTCTATATGGTACAAATATGAGAAAGAGTAGCATATATTTATATATATTATGTAGTTTACAACATAATATCTAGGTGTAGCCACATGTACTGGGCATCGTAGTTGGAGTATTAGCCAAATTATTATTTTTTTGTAAAAATTTCCAGCACAATTTGGACTTTAAGCCAGGTACTTTATCTATCAAATATTTTCTTTCCTTTTCGGATACGCGTATTTCTACTAATAAATAATCATCGTGTATCTATGGAAAAGAATGATAATGAAGTTAGTTTGTCGGTTGGGACACTGAATATATGAAGATCGCCCGTTTAAAGGTTTCTTCAAAATATCCGAGCACCCCGCCTCCCCTTGATGCCTATGAGAAGGAGATGGATGCCACATATGATGCTCCGCTTCTCCCCCACTTTGTTGGTGCGGTTATTCAGGTCATATTTGATGATGCAAGACATGAATCCATGCTTTATGACTTCACATTGTCTTTGCAAATATCACATTCCTAAGAAAATGTCCAAAATGGTGATGGCTTCAACTCCGACCCAAGTTTTCACATGGGAGGCATGAGTTGAGTACCCCAACATGGAAGGATTTTGATTGACAAGTCATACTGGCATGAGAGCCTAAACCTGGTGAGTCATTAAGGGGTGAAATCTAGCTCCAGCTAGCCGGAACCATGGTACAGTGGTTGGTTGATACCAATGCATGCTATAGGCCCGACATATTCTGGATAAGGATGGTAATCGGACGAGAAATAACTTGTTGGTGCATCCTTAAACTTGGTAGTATCCTCCATTGCTAGAGCCACATATGTCGGTAGAAGTCTCGTCATGATAAAACGGATAATTGGATCATACATCAAAAACTCCTCGTTCAGAGAAACAGGGCGCAAGTTCATGATGATGATGTTTACTAGGACCAATATGATATTGTGACGTCCCCACACTCGGCGCCAGTTTTTGAAGGATTTTTCGTCAGATCCTAGTAGCTATACTAGAACGAATTTCTAGAGGGAGAGGTGCAGCAATTTGGCTCCCGATATCCGGGAATGTGGAAAGAGCAGTTGTGAAAAGTAAAAAAAGCATAAAAAATGTTGCATCAGGTTATCGGTGGATCTAGAACATAGATAAAAGAAGGACATGCCATGTTTAGGCACCCAATGTCCGTAAAAGTCCTACTTATTGCTTTGCTCTCTTTCTTTATATGTGGCGTGACATCTTCTTCGGGCAGCGGGAGACGATGTCCTCACCGATGCGGGGCAGGGAGTGCTCGATCAAGGTTATGGCCGGCGTCAGCTGTGGTGGTGTGCAGGGTGTCTGGTGTACGGTGATGGGGAATCTAGGGTTAGGTTGCGGAGGACCTCTAGGGATCCACCGGATCTGGCCCGTGGAGGCCCACCGCTGTGGTGGCTTCTAGGGCTACCCCGGCGATGATGCTAGCTAGCCTCTCTTGATCCGTGCCACGACAAAGGTGGGTCTCCCAACGCGTGGACCGACATCGGGATGCCCGGTTCATGGCGGTTCTGCTATGATGTTGTCCATTTCTTGATGCCTTTGTTCTTAGGTGTCCTTTTACTCTCGTGCTGGTGGTGAGTCCGACTTCGATTCCAAGGCATCGACCCTTGATGGTCCGTCTACATGGTTGGGTCTGAGTGTCTATTGTGGCATTGGCGAGGATCTGAGTGAAAGCTATGCGCTTTGGCACACACAACAGTTATGCATGCGTGTGTCGCTTACCCTTGTGACGTCGTTGCAGGTTTCCTCTTTGTGTCTGGGTTCTGGTGAAAACCCTAGACAGTTTGTTTCGTGCTTGACGGCGACGACACTTTGCGTCGTTACCCTCTTGGGGCGTCGGCGGGGAACTCAGATAGTACCACTGAATTGTTGGAAATATGCCCTAGAGGCAATAATAAATTGATTATTATTATATTTCCTTGTTCATGATAATCGTTTATTATCCATGCTAGGATTGTATTGATAGGAAACTCAGATACATGTGTGGATACATAGACAACACCATGTCCCTAGTAAGCCTCTAGTTGACTAGCTCGTTGATCAATAGATGGTTACGGTTTCCTGACCATGGACATTGGATGTCGTTGATAACGGGATCACATCATTAGGAGAATGATGTGATGGACAAGACCCAATCCTAAGCCTAGCACAAAGATCGTATAGTTCGTATGCTAAAGCTTTTCTAATGTCAAGTATCATTTCCTTAGACCATGAGATTGTGCAACTCCCGGATACCGTAGGAGTGCTTTGGGTGTATCAAACGTCACAACGTAACTGGGTGACTATAAAGGTGCATTACAGGTATGTCCGAAAGTGTCTGTTGGGTTGGCACGAATCGAGACTGGGATTTGTCACTCCGTGTAAGCGGAGAGGTATCTCTGGGCCCACTCGGTAGGACATCATCATATGCGCAATGTGACCAAAGAGTTGATCACGGGATGATGTGTTACGGAACGAGTAAAGAGACTTGCCGGTAACGAGATTGAACAAGGTATATGGATACCGACGATCGAATCTCGGGCAAGTAACATACCGCTAGACAAAGGGAATTGTATACGGGATTGATTAAGTCCTTGACATCGTGGTTCATCCGATGAGATCATCGTGGAACATGTGGGAGCCAACATGGATATCCAGATCCCGCTGTTGGTTATTGACCGGAGAACGTCTCGGTCATGTCTGCATGTCTCCCGAACCCGTAGGGTCTACACACTTAAGGTTCGGTGATGCTAGGGTTATAGAGATATTAGTATGCGGTAACCCGAAAGTTGTTCGGAGTCCCGGATGAGATCCCGGACGTCACGAGGAGTTCCGGAATGGTCCGGAGGTAAAGAATTATATATAGGAAGTGCTATTTCGGCCATCGGGACAAGTTTCGGGGTCACCGGTATTGTACCGGGACCACCGGAAGGGTTCCGGGGGCCCACCGGGTGGGGCCACCTGCCCCCGGGGGGACACATGGGCTGTAGGGGGTGTGCCTTGGCCTATATGGGCCAAGGGCACCAGCCCCAAGAGGCCCATGCGCCAAGAGAGAGGAAAAAGGGGAGAGTCCTAAAAGGGGAAGGCACCTCCGAGGTGCCTTAGGGAGGATGGACTCCTCCCCACCCTTGGCCGCACCCTTCCTTGGAGGAAGGGGCAAGGGCTGCGCCTCCCCCTCTCCCTTGGCCCTATATATAGTGGGAAAAAGGAGGAGCAAACCAATCTAAGGCCTGGCGCCTCCCTCTCCCTCCCGTGACACATCGACCTCCTCCCGCAGCGCTTAGCGAAGCCCTGTTGGAATCCCGCTACTTCCACCACGCCGTCGTGCTGCTGGATCTCCATCAACCTCTCCCTCCTCCTTGCTGGATCAAGGCATGGGAGACGTCTCCGTTCCGTACGTGTGTTGAACGCGGAGGTGCCGTCCGTTCGGCGCTAGGATCATCGGTGATTTGAATCACGACGAGTACGACTCCATCAACCCCGTTCACTTGAACGCTTCCGCTTAGCGATCTACAAGGGTATGTAGATGCACCTCTCCTTCCCCTCGTTGCTAGTCTCTCGAT
Organism: Triticum urartu; assembly: GCF_003073215.2. NCBI lineage: Eukaryota > Viridiplantae > Streptophyta > Magnoliopsida > Poales > Poaceae > Triticum > Triticum urartu. The sequence continues at coordinate 604,229,206 of NC_053028.1, forward strand.
AGATAGATCTTGGTGACACGTAGGAAAATTTTGAATTTCTGCTACGTTCCCCAACAGTGGCATCATGAGCTAGGTCTATTGCGTAGATTCTATGCACGAGTAGAACACAAAGTAGTTGTGGGCGTTGATTTTGTTCAATATGCTTGCCGTTACTAGTCTTATCTTGATTCGGCGGCATCGTGGGATGAAGCGGCCCGGACCAACCTTACACGTACTCTTACGTGAGACCGGTTCCACCGACAAACATGCACTAGTTGCATAAGGTGGCTGGCGGGTGTCTGTCTCTCCTACTTTAGTCGGATCGGATTCGATGAAAAGGGTCCTTATGAAGGGTAAATAGCAATTGGCATATCACGTTGTGGTCTTTGCGTAGGTAAGAACCGTTCTTGCTAGAAACCCATAGCAGCCACGTAAAACATGCAAACAACAATTAGAGGACGTCTAACTTGTTTTTGCAGGGTATGCTATGTGATGTGATATGGCCAAAAGGATGTGATGAATGATATATGTGATGTATGAGATTGATCATGTTCTTGTCAAGGGAATCACGACTTGCATGTCGATGACGAGACAACTTCAAGAAGACACGATGATGGAGATCATGATGATGGAGATCATGGTGTCATACCGGTGACAAGATGATCATGGAGCCCCAAGATGGAGATCAAAGGAGCTATATGATATTGGCCATATCATGTCACTATTATTTGATTGCATATGATGTTTATCATGTTTATACATCTTATTTGCTTAGAACGACGGTAGTAAATAAGATGATCCCTCATAATAATTTCAAGAAAGTGTTCCCCCTAACTATGCACCGTTGCTACAGTTCGTCGTTTCGAAGCACCACGTGATGATCGGGTGTGATAGATCCTTACGTTCACATACAACGGGTGTAAGACAGATTTACACACGCAATACACTTAGGTTGACTTGACGAGCCTAGCATGTGCATAGACATGGCCTCGGAACACAGAAGACCGAAAGGTCGAGCATGAGTCGTATAGAAGATACGATCAACATGAAGATGTTCACCGACGTTGACTAGTCCGTGTCACGTGATGATCGGACACGGCCTAGTTGACTCGGATCATGTAATCGCTTAGATGACTAGAGGGATGTCTATCTGAGTGGGAGTTCATAAGATGAACTTAATTATCCTGAACATAGTCAAAAGGATTTTGCAATTTATGTCGTAGCTCGCGCTTTAGTTCTACTGTTTAGATATGTTCCTAGAGAAAAATTAGTTGAAAGTTGATAGTAGCAATTATGCGGACTAGGTCCGTAAACTGAGGATTGTCCTCATTGCTTCATAGAAGGCTGATGTCCTTAATGCACCGCTCAGTGTGCTGAACCTCGAACGTTGTCTGTGGATGTTGCGAACATCTGACATACACATTTTGATAACTACGTGATAGTTCAGTTAAACGGTTTAGAGTTGAGGCACCAAAGACGTTTTTGAAACGTCACGAAACATATGAGATGTTTTGAGGGCTGAAATTGGAATTTCAGGCTCGTGCCCACGTCAAGAGGTATAAGACCTCCGACGATTTTCTTAACCTGCAAACTAAGGAGAAAAGCTCAATTGTTGAGCTTGTGCTCGGATTGTCTGAGTACAACAATCATTTGAATCAAGTGGGAGTTGATCTTCCAGATAAGATAGTAATGTTTCTCTGAAGTCATTACCACCAAGCTGCTAGAGCTTCGTGATGAACTATAATATATCAGGGACATATATGATGATCCTTGAGATATTCGCGATGTTTGACACCACGAAAGTAGAAATCAAGAAGGAGCATCAATTGTTGATGGTTGGTGAAACCACTAGTTTCAAGAAGGGCAAGGGCACGAAGGGATACTTCATAAAACGGCAATTCAGCTGCTGCTCTAGTGAAGAAACCCAAGGTTGAACCCAAACCCGAAACTAAGTGCTTCTGTAATAAAGGGAACAGCCACTGGAGCAGAATTACCCTAGATACTTGGTAGATTAGAAGGCTAGCAAGGTCGATAGAAGTATATTGGATATACATTATGTTAATGTGTACTTTACTAGTACTCCTAGTAGCACCAGGGTATTAGATACCGGTTCGGTTGCTAAATGTTAGTAACTCAAAATAAAAGCTACGGAATAAACGGAGACTAGCTAAAGGTGAGCTGACGATATGTGTTGGAAGTGTTCTCAATGTTGATATGATCAAGCATCGCACGCTCCCTCTACCATCGAGATTGGTGTTTGCGTTGAGCATAGACATGATTGGATTATGTCTATCGCAATACGGTTATTCATTTAAGGAGAGTAATGGTTACTCTGTTTATTTGAATAATACCTTCGATGGTCTTACACCTAAAATGAATGGTTTATTGAATCTCGATTGTAGTGATACACATGTTCATGCCAAAAGATAGTAATGATAGTACCACCTACTTGTGGCACTGCCACGTAAGTCATATCGGTATAAAACGCATGAAGAAGCTCCATGTAGATGGATCTTTGGACTCACTCATTTTTGAAAAGTTTGGGACATGCGAACCATGTCTATTGGTATATATGCATGAAGAAACTCCATGCAAATGGACCGTTTTGTACTCGCTTGTTTTTGAATCACTTGAGACATGCAAATCATACCACATGGGCAAGATGACTGAAAGCCTCGGTTTCAGTAAAATGTAACTAGAAAGCAACTTGTTGGAAGTAATACATTTTGATGTGTGCAGTCCAATGAGTGCTGAGGCATGTAGTGGATATCGTTATGTTCTTACTTCACAGATGATTTGAGTAGATGTTGAGTATATTTACTTGATGAATCACGAGTCTGAATTATTGAAAGGTTCAAGTAATTTCAGTGGGAAGTTGAAAGATCGTCGTGATAAGAGGATAAAAATATCTATGATATGATCATAAAGATGAATATCTGAATTACGAGTTTGGCACAGAATTAAGACATTGTGGAAATTGTTTCACAACTAATACAGCCTGGAACACCATAGTGTGATGGTGTGTCCGAACATCATAACTGCACCCTATTTGGATATGATGCATACCATGATGTCTCTTATCGAATTACCACGATAGTTTATGGGTTAGGCATTAGAGACAACCACATTCACTTTAAATAGGGCACCACGTAATTCCGATGATATGACACCGTATGAACTATGGTTTAGAGAAACCTAAGCTGTCATTTCTTAAAAGTTTGGGGTTGCGACGCTTATGTGAAAAAGTTTCAGGCTGATAAGCTCAAACCCAAAGCGGATAAATGCATCTTCATAGGACACCCAAAACAGTTGGGTATACCTCCTGTCTCAGATCCGAAAGCAATAAAGGATTGCTTCTAGAATCGGGTCCTTTCTCGAGGAAAAGTTTCTCTCGAAAGAATTGAGTAGGAGGATGGTGGAGACTTGATGAGGTTATTGAACCGTCTCTTCAACTAGTGTGTGGCAGGGCACAGGAAGTTGTTCCTGTGGCACGTACACCAATTGAAGTGGAAGCTTATGATGGTGATCATGAAACTTCAGATCAAGTCACTATCAAACCTCGGAGGATGACAAGGATGCGTACTACTTCAGAGTGGTACATAATCCTGTCTTGGAAGTCATGTTGCTAGACAACAATGAACCTACGAGCTATGGAGAAGCGATGGTGGGCCTGGATTCCGATAAATGGCTTGAGGCCATATAATCCGAGAGAGGATCCATGTATGAAAACAAAGTGTAGACTTTGGAAGAACTACTTGATGGTCGTAAGGCTATTGAGTGTAGATGGATTTTAAAAGGAAGACGGACAATGATGGTAAATGTCACCATTAAGAAAGCTCGACTTGTCGTTAAGATGTTTTCCGACAAGTTCAAGGAGTTGACTACGGTGAGATTTTCTCACTCGTAGCGATGCTAAAAGTCTGTTGGAATTATATTAGCGATTACTGCATTATTTATGAAATCTTGTAGATAGGATGTCAAAACATTGTTTCCTCGATGATTTTCTGAGGAAAGGTTGTATGTGATACAACCGGAAGGTTTTGTCAATCCTGAAAGATGCTAATAAGTATGCAAAGCTCCAGCAATCCTTCTGAGGACTGGAGTAAGCATCTCGGAGTTGGAATGTATGCTTTGATGAGATGATCAAAGATTTTGGGTGTATACAAAGTTTATGAGAAACTGGTATTTCCAAAGAAGTGAGTGGGAGCACTATAAGATTTTCTGATGAATATATGTTGATCGGAAATGACGTAGAATTTCTGGAAAGCATATAGGGTTATTTGGAAAGTGTTTTTCAATGGAAAGCCTGGATTAAACTACTTGAACATTGAGCATCAAGATCTATAAGGATAGATCAAAACGCATAATGGTACTTTCAAATGAGCACATACCTTGACATGATCTTGAAGGTGTTCAAGATGGATCAGTCAAAGAAGGAGTTCTTGGCTGAGTTATAAGGTATGAAGTTAAGACTTAAAGCTCGACCACGGCAGAATAGAGAGAAAGGACGAAGGTCGTCCCCTATGCTTAAGACATAGGCTCTACAGTATGCTATGCTGTGTACCGCACCTGAAGTGTGCCTTGCCATGAGGGTACAAGAGTGATCCAGGAATGAATCACAAGACAGCGGTCAAAGTTATCCTTAGTAACTAGTGGACTAAGGAATTTTCTCGATTATGGAGGTGGTAAAAGAGTTCGTCGTAAAGGGTTACGTCGATGCAAGCTTAACACCTATCCGGATAGCTCTGAGTAGAGATGCCGGATACGTATAATGGAGCAACAATTTAGAATAGCTCCAAGTAGAACAGTTATTTGGATTAGCTCCAAATAGAACGTGGTAGCTACATCTAGTAGATGACATAGAGATTTGTAAAGCACACACGGATCTGAAAGGTTCAGACCCGTTGACTAAAACCTCTCTCACAAGCAACATGATCAAACCTAGAACTCATTGAGTGTTAATCACATAGTGATGTGAGCTAGACTACTGACTCTAGTAAACTCTTGGGTGTTAGTCACATGGTGATGTGACCTGTGAATGTTAATCACATGGCGATGTGAACTAGATTATTGACTCTAGTGCAAGTGGGAGACTGTTGGAAATATGCCCTAGAGGCAATAATAAATTGATTATTATTATATTTCCTTGTTCATGATAATCGTTTATTATCCATGCTATAATTGTATTGATAGGAAACTCAGATACATGTGTGGATACATAGACAACACCATGTCCCTAGTGAGCCTCTAGTTGACTAGCTCGTTGATCAATAGATGGTTACGGTTTCCTGACCATGGACATTGGATGTCGTTGATAACGGGATCACATCATTAGGAGAATGATGTGATGGACAAGACCCAATCCTAAGCCTAGCACAAAGATCATATAGTTCGTATGCTAAAGCTTTTCTAATGTCAAGTATCATTTCCTTAGACCATGAGATTGTGCAACTCCCGGATACCGTAGGAGTGCTTTGGGTGTATCAAACGTCACAACGTAACTGGGTGACTATAAAGGTGCATTACAGGTATCTCCGAAAGTGTCTGTTGGGTTGGCACGAATCGAGACTGGGATTTGTCACTCCGTGTAAGCGGAGAGGTATCTCTGGGCCCACTCGGTAGGACATCATCATATGCGCAATGTGACCAAAGAGTTGATCACGGGATGATGTGTTACGGAACGAGTAAAGAGACTTGCCGGTAACGAGATTGAACAAGGTATATGGATACCGACGATCGAATCTCGGGCAAGTAACATACCGCTAGACAAAGGGAATTGTATACGGGATTGATTAAGTCCTTGACATCGTGGTTCATCCGATGAGATCATCGTGGAACATGTGGGAGCCAACATGGGTATCCAGATCCCGCTGTTGGTGCCTTAGGGAGGATGGACTCCTCCCCACCCTTGGCCGCACCCTTCCTTGGAGAAAGGGGAAGGGGCAAGGGCTGCGCCTCCCCTCTCCCTTGGCCCTATATATAGTGGGGAAAAAGGAGGAGCAAACCAATCTAAGGCCTGGCGCCTCCCTCTCCCTCCCGTGACACATCTACCTCCTCCCGCAGCGCTTAGCGAAGCCCTGTTGGAATCCCGCTACTTCCACCACGCCGTCGTGCTGCTGGATCTCCATCAACCTCTCCCTCCTCCTTGCTGGATCAAGGCATGGGAGACGTCTCCCGTACGTGTGTTGAACGCGGAGGTGCCGTGCGTTCGGCACTTGATCATCGGTGATTTGAATCACGACGAGTACGACTCCATCAACCCCGTTCACTTGAACGCTTCGCTTCCGCTTAGCGATCTACAAGGGTATGTAGATGCATTCTCCTTCCCCTCGTTGCTAGTCTCTCCATAGATAGATCTTGGTGACACGTAGGAAAATTTTGAATTTCTGCTACGTTCCCCAACATGAATTGCAGTGTGTCGACGTCTTCGGGGTTGCCTTGATCATGGAGTGAAGCTTCGTCGGCTCCCACAAGGATGTGTTAGTCTTCCATCATTTACACGTGTAATAGGAGCATCCGTTGACAAAAGGATCACCCTAAGATAATCATCTCATGTCTATTGGGAACGAATCAAATCAGATGGTTCTATTTCTCAACCTTTCCGACTTGCTCCTACGGAACCAAGGTCGAAAGGATTGAAAAAGTCAATCATTCACAACCACTGATGAAGGATTCCTCGAAAAGTATGGATTAGTAGTTCTTTTTCGAAATCGATTTGAATCGTGGTCAACGTTCTCAGCCCTCATTATCTGCTGTTGGGATGGGCGTTCCACGACAATGGCAATTTTTGCTTGACGCACTTGCTGGTACAACCTCGCCAAATAAGGAGTGGTTTTCATTGTTACTACATCGGTTGTTAAAATTAGCCCTGCTTGCAGCTTGCTTAGGAAATTATCTTCGTACCAATCCCTAACGATCACAGTCGAATCATGGGCCTTATCATCCACATATTATTTTGTGAAACCTTATGGTTGACACATTGGGTTCTAGATTGTGAACGAAAAATCAAAGCAAACACAACAACTGTGTCGACATCGTACCTTCGTGTCCAGACATCGTCATTGTGTCGACATCGTACCTCCGCGTCCTGAAATCCACACACACACACAGAAGACCGCGCATGCCTGTCTCATGTTTTTTATGCCGTCACCCAGAATGTGGACCCTGGCTCACCCCCCGACGGCCCACCAGGCGCGGACGCGGCGGGATGACAACATGCGCCGCGCTGATGCAGTGGATACCATGTGTTCATGGCTGTAAACTCTGGCCGGAGTCTCAACTTTCAACTCTCAACTCGCATCCGATTGTTCTGCGGGACAAGAGCAAGACGACCGCATTCGTCGGCCGGCGTTCGTCGAGAGACCAGGAAATGGAGCCGTACGTCGCCCTCTTGCCCTACCTACAACGGTTCGCAGGTATGTACGTAGATATATCACGTTACTACTAATTAGTTACGGCGGCACCGCTCGATGGTTCTTGGTAGTATGACTATGACGCGGCCGCACTGCTTGATACAGTATATCTGATGATGGGTAGCAGCTTCGGTTTCCGCGGCGAGCTGTGACGCGGAAGCGACGGGGGATGGCGGCGGCGATGTCTGCCGCAACGAGGCGGCCGCGCTGCAGCTCAAGATGGTCGCCGTCGCCGCTATCCTTGTCTCGAGCGCCGCCGGCGTCGCCATCCCGCTCGTCGGCCACAGGTGGCGTGGCGGGGTTCGAGCCGGTGAGGGCGGGTGGGCGTTCGTGCTCGCCAAGGCGTTCGCGGCGGGGGTAGTCCTGGGCACGGGGTACGTGCACATGATGCACGACGCGGAGGAGAAATTCTTGGACCCGTGCCTCCCGGACTCGTCGCCGTGGCGGCAGTTCCCCTTCGCGGGCTCTGTCGCCATGCTCGCCAGCCTCGTCACGCTCATGGTCGACTTCATCGGCACACAGTTTTACGAGCGTAAGCCGCGCGATATGGCCGCTGCCGCCTCCGCCACAACGAGCGCCCAAGATGAAAGGTCGCCATTGCTGGAGGACGGGAGGACTACAGGGGGCGAGAAGTGTAAGGCCACCCTTGGGCACAGCCATGCGCACGTCTACGAAGGAGTAGTGCACAACGGCCATGGCCACGAGAACGAGGAGGGCCCGTCCCAAGCTCGTCAAGTGGTGGTTTCGCAGGTACGAACACAGTGCTTGCCTTGCCCCTCCTCTCAAGCTCAAGCATAATCGATGCTGTTTTTTGGGATAGCTTATACCAGGCAAGCATAATCGTAACGAGCTCAAAAACACTATATCACTCTCGCTTAATTAATTAGTCGCTTAAGTATGTGTGCAAGAAGGAATTCTCTCGAAGCAGGCTTTCATCATGCTTTATAGATAAATCAATCATGCAGTTCATACAACAAGTTCAAGTGCACCAAAGAAAATAATAACGCCTGCTGGGGCATCAGCACAAACACATCCAAGGGGAATGCAAAGAAAGAAGAAAAAAGGCTGCCAAGTGGCCGGAGTCAATAAGAATGTACTTACTCCCATTGGACCTAACACGGTCACACCATGGCACCGACCTAGAAGCGACCAGAGCAATAAGCGGGTTGAAATCCCTCAAGGTTACCCTCGTATGAGACAACGGCGTCACTATGTACGTAATAGGGAACGACTACAACCTGCAATTCATCTTGTCCGAAATCCGCTACCGATCGTCGTCCGAGAATCCTAAAACCACAATGTCGCTCTTATCAAATTTGATCTTAAGACCGGGCATGGCCTCAAAATAGAGAAGAAGAAACTTGAGGTTGATGATATCAAGTTTCAACCCCCTCCACCATAGTCATGGTATCATCCGCATATTGTATGCACGTGACACCAACCTCCCGGGTACATTGCACGCGCACATATACTCCGGGTGCAACTTTTTTTATTAAGCTATATACTTTCAGCAAATTAGTTGCATCTTTATATGGGGTTAGTGACACACCAATAGGAAAAGATGACAAATGTGCTAGTCGAATTAATCATGCATGCTCCTTTCCCGCAAAAAATAGAATTAATCATGCATGACATATATGATAAACCAACATATCTACACCCTCCCTCCAGATGCACATATAAGCCTCGCATGGGAATGTAGGTCATCAATTTAACTAGCAAAACACATATAATTTTCCAATATATATATATAACCTCCCTCTAGTACATGCGCATCTAGACAAATCTAAGCCAAGAATTTTGGGACATATAATTTTCCAAAATATATATATAGGAGTAGGATTTTCTACAATAGCTTACCATAGAACTAGTTAAAGTTTTCAAAGGTGTAAAAGTTCTTAAAAATACTGAAAAAAATATTAAACCAACACACCTATAATATAACATGATCCAACGGCGGGATTAAAAAAATATGTCTGGATGTGTCATGGACAAAAATAGCAAATGTCTCGGTATATATTGATCCTGAAGTGAGGAATAGGGATTGACTATTCGTCACCCTCGGTGAGGAATAGTTATTCTTCACCCCCCCCCCCCCTCTGTTTCAACATTAATGCATCGTAATTTTACTTTCCGTAAATTTTGTCTTATTTTAGACGTAAAAAGAGAACGTAAGAAAACATATATTCGCCATAAAAAATACTTTGACATGTAAAATTACATATGTAAAAATATAGTATAAAATATACATAGAATACGATTTTTTGGTCTTATGACCTATATTTTTCTTTTTCTATGCAAATTTTACATAGTGAATCAATATGAATGTAACTATTTGTATTTCAATGGTATTTATTTATAAAACGATCGTAAAATTATCTCGGGTGAAGAATAACTTATTCTACCCCCAGGTAATGAATAGTATCACTATATATAATTATCCAAACAAGGATCAGCATTCTGGCCATGACCAATTTTTTGGTAGAGTAGTCTTTGGTAGCAATTCCAACTTGTCGTGGTGCTACTCCCGATCATCCATCATCATTATAATGTGGATCCAACATGTCGATATTTTTCCTCAAGACAATATTAAAATATTTGTCTCGTTGCAGCTTCTTTCTAGTGGATCAATAATAAATATTTGATAGTCATATCATTAATTTAACATGGTAAAATAAAAATAATTACATAATTTTCATTCTTTGGCCAACCACGGACTGTAGGAGGTGATTAGTTTGTTGTAGCCTGGTCAAGAAAGCAGTACCCCGCAAAACAAACATGCTAGTGTTTGGTTTAGTACACAATTATATTAAATTTCATTGCAACGCCCTTAAAAAAAATATACACTTTCTGTGTTTGTGAGTTATGTTTCAAATGTATACCATGGATCTAGAGTTGCGCATACTGAAGGGACAGCAGCCCACGTTTTATTTCATCAGTGTATATAGTATGTCACTATTGTTCTCACAAAAAAGTACTACATTCGTATTGAATCTCCACCATTATGATATGTTAGATTCGGATTGACAAATACCAACCATTATACTTATTTTCCAAGCACTAGTAGAAAACAGGGCTTTGGTCCAGGCCGGGTCATCCCATTAGTTTCGGTTCAGTCCAGAACCGGGACCAATGGGGGCATTGGTCCCGGTTCGTGAGCCCAGGGGGCCGGTCGGGCCACGTGGGCCATTGGTTCCGGTTCATCTGGACTTTTTGGTCCCGGTTGGTGGGATGAACCGGGACCAATGGGCCTCGCTCCTGGCCCACCACCATTGGTCCCGGTTGGTGGCTTGAACCGGGACCAAAGGCTCCCCTTTAGTCCCGGCTCATGTCACCAACCGGGACCAATGAGGTGCCTATATATACCCCTCGCTCGCGAGCAGAGCACCCCAGTGCTCTGTTTTTCTCTGGCCGAGGGGGAGAGGGCTTGGTGGTGCTCTAGCTCACCTCCTATGCACACAAGGTGTTCGATGGAATGCCCGAGCCACACTACTTAAGTTTTCTCCTCTCCAAGCTCGACCTCCAATCTCCATTTTTCATAATATTTGTTTAGGTTTAGCGGTCCGTCACGCCCCGTCCCGGTCTTCACCGCCGTCGATCACCCGCGCCGAGCTCATCCCCGGCACCACCATGGTGAGCCTCTTGTTCTTATCTTCTTTCTGAAAGGAAAAATATTCTTACTTGTATGTTTACATAGATACTTGTATTATTTTCTTACTTTTATTATTGCATCTTATATAGTGCGATAGTTTTGGTATCCACCCCCGTCGGCCCTCGTCCTGTCTATGATTCGGATGTGGTATATATATTATCTTTATAACTATTGGTTCATTTATTGTTTATGAAAATTATGCCGACCAACGTGACATAGATTTTATTTATGTAGGATGTATGTGAATCGGAAATGCCAACCGACCCTATTGTCGAGAGGTTAAATTTAGTTGAAGAAGAAAACAATTTGTTGAAGGAAAATATAACAAAAATTGAGGAGGAGAAGATGATATTGGAGTTGCATGTTGCGGATGTCATCGATGATCACAAGATCAAGATGGATGCAATGCGCTTGAAGATTAGAAAGATTAGAAAATATGCCATTCATACCGAGGCTTGGTATCATTATGCCGTTGGATCAATTATTACCTTGGTTGCGATTATGATCGCATTTGTTTTCGCATTGAAATGTTTTACATAGTTTCAATGTATGGTTTAATTAATTAGATGCTCTGGAGAGCTATATGTTGTTAGATGAGAACTATGTATGCACTTTGGTTTTAATGTGATGATGAACTTCTATTAATTTAGACACTTAATTATATATAATGCACGCAGATGAACCAGCAATGGATGTACGGTGACAGACACACCCACGAGTACATTAAGGGCGTGCATGAGTTTCTCGATGCGGCTGAGGCAAACAAGCAGAATGGTTTTATGTGTTGTCCATGCACTGAATGTGGGAATACGAGGTCTTACTCTAACCGGAAAATCCTTCACTCCCACCTGCTTTACAAGGGTTTCATGCCACACTATAATGTTTGGACGAGGCACGGAGAAATAGGGGTTATGATGGAAGACGGCGAAGAAGAAGAGTACGATGACAACTATGTGCCCCCTGAATACGGTGATGCTGCAACGGGGGAAGCTGGTGAAAATCAAGAGGAACCAGACGATGTGCCCAATGATGCTGCAACGGGTGAAGCTGCTGAAGATCAAGAGGAACCAGACGATGTGCCCGATGATGATGATCTCCCCGGGTCATTGTCGATGCAAGGACGCAATGCGAAAGTCAAAAGGAGAAGCTGAAGTTCGATCGCATGTTAGAGGATCACAAAAAAGGGTTATACCCCAATTGCGAAGATGGCAACACAAAGCTCGGTACCGTACTGGAATTGCTGCAGTGGAAGGCAGAGAATGCTGTGGCTGACAAAGGATTTGAGAAGCTACTGAAAATATTGAAGAAGAAGCTTCCAAAGGATAACGAATTGCCCGATAGTACATACGCAGCAAAGAAGGTCGTATGCCCTCTAGGATTGGAGGTGGAGAAGATACATGTATGCCCTAATGACTGCATCCTCTACCGCGGTGCATACAAGGATCTGAACGCATGCCCGGTATGCGGTGCATTGCGGTATAAGATCAGACGAGATGACCCTGGTGATGTTGACGGCGAGCCCCCCAGGAAGAGGGTTCCTGCAAAGGTGATGTGGTATGCTCCTATAATACCACGGTTGAAACGTCTGTTCAGAAACGAAGAGCATGCCAAGTTGATGTGATGGCACAGTGAGAACCGAAAGAAAGATGGGAAGTTGAGAGCACCCGCTGACGGCTCGCAGTGGAGAAAAATCGAGAGAAAGTACTGGGATGAGTTTGCAAAGGACCCAAGGAATGTATGGTTTGCTTTAAGCGCGAATGAGATTAATCCTTTTGGGGAGCAGAGCAGCAATCACAGCACCTGGCCTGTGACTCTATGTATGTATAACCTTCCTCCTTGGATGTGCATGAAGCGGAAGTTCATTATGATGCCAGTTCTCATCCAAGGCCCTAAGCAACCCGGCAACGAAATTGATGTGTACCTAAGGCCATTAGTTGAAGAACTTTTACAGCTGTGGAATGGAAACGGTGTACGTACGTGGGATGAGCACAGACAGGAGGAATTTAACCTTAAGGCATTGCTGTTCGTGACCATCAACGATTGGCCCGCTCTCAGTAACCTTTCAGGACAGACAAACAAAGGATACCACGCATGCACGCACTGTTTAGATGACACTGAAAGTATATACCTGGACAAATGCAGGAAGAATGTGTACCTGGGCCATCGTCGATTTCTTCCGACCAACCATCAATGTCGAAAGAAAGGCAAGCATTTCAAAGGCGAGGCAGATCACCGGAAGAAGCCCGCCATGCGCACCGGTGATCACGTGCTTGCTATGGTCAATGATTTACACTACGTAATCTTTGAAAAGGGTCCCGGTGGACTAGCTGTTCCGAATGACGCTGAGGGACACGCACCCATGTGGAAGAAGAAATCTATATTTTGGGACCTACCCTACTGGAAAGACCTAGAGGTCCGCTCCTCAATCGACGTGATGCACGTGACGAAGAACCTTTGCGTGAACCTGCTAGGCTTCTTGGGCGTGTATGGGAAGACAAAATATACACCTGAGGCACGGGAGTATCTGCAACGTTTGCACGAAAAAGACGGCATGCCTCCGAAGCAGTATAAAGGTCCTGCCAGCTACGCTCTTACTAAAGAAGAGAAAGAAATCTTCTTTGAATGCCTGCTCAGTATGAAGGTCACGACTGGCTTCTCGTCGAATATAAAGGGAATAATAAATATGCCAGGGAAAAAGTTTCAGAACCTAAAGTCTCATGACTGCCACGTGATTATGACGCAACTGCTTCCGGTTGCATTGAGGGGGATTCTATCGGAAAACGTCCGATTAGCCATTGTGAAGCTATGTGCATTCCTCAATGCAATCTCTAAGAAGGTGATCGATCCAGAAATTGTACCAGGGCTAAGGAGTGATGTGGCGCAATGTCTTGTCAGTTTCGAGATGGTGTTCCCACCATCCTTCTTCAATATCATGATGCACGTCCTAGTTCATCTAGTCGACGAGATTGTCATCCTGGGGGCCGTATTTCTACACAATATGTTCCCCTTTAAGAGGTTCATGGGAGTCCTAAAGAAATATGTTCGTAACCGCGCTAGGCCAGAAGGAAGCATCTCCATGGGCCATCAAACAGAGGATGTTATCGGGTTTTGTGTTGACTTCATTCCTGGCCTTAAGAAGATAGGTCTTCCTAAATCGCGGTATGAGGGGAGACTAACTGGAAAAGGCACTCTTGGAAGAGACTCAATAATATGCAGGGACGGATATTCTTGGTCTCAAGCAAACTACACAGTTCTACAGAATTCTACCTTGGTGACCCCGTATGTCGATGAACACAAGAACAGTCTGCTCTCCAAACACCCGGAGCAGTGCGACGACTGGATACCATGTGAACACATCAGGACTTTCAGCAGTTGATTGGAAACACGTCTCAGAGATGACAACACTGTTTGTGATGAGTTGTACTTGTTTTCCAGGAGACCATCTTTGACTGTATTGACTTACAAAGGATATGAGATAAATGGGAATACATTTTACACGATCGCCCAAGATCAAAAGAGCACCAACCAAAACAGCGGTGTCCGCTTTGATGCAGCAACCGAGAGCGGAAAGGACACATATTATGGTTACATCATGGACATATGGGAACTTGACTACGGCCCTAATTTTAAGGTCCCTTTGTTTAAGTGCAAATGGGTCAATCTGTTAGGCGGCGGGGTACAGGTAGACCCATAGTACGGAATGACAACAGTGGATCTGAAAAATCTTGGGTACACTGACGAACCGTTCGTCCTATCCAATGATGTGGCACAGGTTATCTATGTGAAGGACATGTCTACCAAACCGAGAAAAAGAAAAGATAAGGAAGCGAATACATCATATGATGAGCCAAAGCGCCACATAGTTCTTTCAGGAAAAAGGGACATCCTGGGAGTGGACAGCAAGACAGACATGTCTGAAGATTATGAAAAGTTTCATGAAATTCCTCCCTTCAATGTCAAGGCTGACCCAAGCATCCTGATAAACAATGAAGATTATCCATGGTTACGGCGCAATAAGCAAATGACACAAGCGAAGAAAAAGTGAAGACTTTCTCCCGCAACTATTATGATGATACCATGCCAACTTTGTAACACACGAACATGCTACCATTGTCTGTTTTGTACATGCACATGCTATGTGGGTGAAATTATGATACCATCCCAATTTTCAACTTTTTCAGAGTTTATTTGAAATGCTTTCATGTCTTATGGTTCGGCCCTCGTAATACCATGACAATTAGTCCCTGGCCCTAACAGAAAGTTTATAATTTTGCTCTTCGCCCCTGGCCCATGACCATTAGTCCCGGTTTGTGCCACAAACCGGGACTAAAGGGTTGGTCCTCGTTGCGGGCAGAGTTTACTCCCACCTCGCCAACTGAAGGGGGCTCACACCGGTTTATAAGCCCTTCCCTCTCTGCCCTGTTGAGCTCCTCTCAAAGTGAAAATAGATGCCCTAATAGAGAAAAGTTTAACCTAAATTCATAGTGAATTTCTCTGAAATTCATAAAAATTTACTAGGAATTTAGGTTGAATTTTCTCTATAAGCGCATCTATTCTCATTTTTTTAGTAAGTTAATCACAAACTTGTGATTCAAACAATTTTCAAAGAATTCAAATTTTAACTATTCAAATTTGAAAACTAATGGCACTAACAGAAAGTTTATAATTTTTCTAAAACTAATGGCACTAACAGAAAGTTTATAATTTTGCTAACCTAAAAGCAAACAGAATTAAAAATTAAAGCAAAAAACAAAAGAAAATAAATAATGCAAAAAACAAATCAAAAAAAAGGAAAAAACTATTTTTATAGTAAAGTTAATCACAAAATAAAATAAATAAAGCAACAAAGAAAACAAAAAACTAAAAAAGTGTTTTCAAATTTGAAAACTAATGGCACTAACAGAAAGTTTATAATTTTTCTAAAATTAAAAGCAAAAAGAATAAAAAAATAAAGCAAAAAACAAAAGAAAATAAATAATGCAGAAAAAAACAAAAAAACTAGAAAGAAATAGCAACAATAAGTATTTTGTTGTAAGTAGAAACAAAATAAAATAAATAAAGCAACAGAAAGTTTATAATTTTGCTGACCTAAAAGCAAAAAGAATTAAAAAATAAAGCAAAAAACAAAAGAAAATAAATAATACAGAAAACAAAACAAACAAACTGGAAAAAAAATTAAAAATAGCAACAATAAGTATTTTGTTGTAAGTAGAAACAAAATAAAATAAATAAAGCAACAAAGAAAACAAAAAAACAAAAAAAGTGCCACCTACTGGGCACCCACGGCCTGAATACGACTAGAAACCCTACCATGGGCCAGGATTCAGGCCCGCGGGAGGCCCAGTAGGCCCATAGGCACACATTGCACGGTTAGGCCCGAAAGCCTGCTTTAGAGAGGAGCTCGAGAGGGAAGGCGCACCGCACCTTATAAACAGGTGCGGCTGCCTCTCAACTAGCAAGGTGGGACTAAACATTTGGGCGTGGGGTAGCACAAGGCCTTTGGTCCCGGTTGGTGGCACCAACCGGGACTAAAGGGGGGCATTGGTCACGGTTGGTGCCACGAACCGTGACCAATGCCTTAGCTATATAAGCAACACTTGAGAAATTTTCACCATTTCCCTCGCCAGTTGCCCCGACGATGCCGAGCTCATCGACGTCGCCAGGCCGCCCCGACGCCGTCCGCCGCCCCTGCCGTCGCCCGTGCCTCGCCGTCGCGTCTCCGTCGCCGTCGCCGAGCCCACGTGCCCCTGCCCTCGCCCCCGAGCGGGCCTCCGCTGTCCCCGAGCCTAGCTTCTTCCTCGTCGCCGACGCCACCTCGCGGTGAGCGCCGCCCCGTTCCCCTGCTCCTCCCCTGTACTGGCTACCGTCGCCGCTGCGCGCTACCATCGCGCTGCCGCCCCTGCCCTTCGCTGCCGCCGCGCGCCGCCCTGCCTTGCGCGGCCGCCGCGCGCCGCCCCTGCCCTGTCGTGCCGCCGCCCCTGCCATTCATTTTTTGAAGTTTAATTTTTTTGTTCATATATATATATAATGTATATGTGTATGTACGTATGTGGCTATGTGCATGTATATGTTCATAGAAAATTTCGTATAATGTATATGTGTATGTATAATGTATATGTGTATGTATAATGTTCATATACAATGTATAATGTATATGTGTATGTTAGTTTAATTTTTTTGTTCATAGAATTTTTTTTCATATATATATAGAAAGTTTTTTGTTCATAGAAAGTTTTTTGTTCATATATAGAAAGTTAGAAGAAAATTTAGAATATGCTAAAATTTATAAGAAAAAAGAAGGATAGGAAAGAAGAAAATAAGAAGAGGAAAGAAAGAAGAAGAGGAGAGGAAAAGAAAACGAGAAATAAATAAGGAGAAGAAAAAAGAAGAAAAAGAAGAGGAGAAGAAGAAAAGAATAGTGGAGAGGAAGAGAAAATAGAATATCTTGTCCACTATTCCTTTCTTCTTCTCCTCTTTTTTTTCTTCTTTTTTTCTTCGATCTTCTCCTCTAGCTATTCCTTTTTTCTTCTCCTCTTTCTTCTTCTTCTTCTTCTTCTTCTTCTTCTTCTTCTTCTTCTTCTTCTTCTTCTTCTTCTTCTTCTTCTTCTTAATTTTTATCGGGAACGAGGGTGTCGAGGATCGCCGAGGGGTCGAGGGTCGGGAACTAGGGTAGAGGGTCGAGGGTCGTTAAGGGGTCAAGGGTCGAGGGTTTCAGGGTCGAGGGTTCGAGGGTTCTATAGGGTCGAGGGATCGAGGGTCGAGGGTTCCAGGGTCGTCTAGGGGTCGAGGGTTCCAGGGTCGTCGAGGGTTCGAGGGGTCGAGAGAGGTTTCCTAGTGTCAAAGTATTAAAGAAATCCATGGCTTCATCATTAGCCGGAAGTAACCAGAGCATGACGAAGTCCTCCAAAGTTATTTTGGAATGGTGTCCCGGATAGGATAATTTGCCTTTTTGTATGAATTTCAGCAAAGGCCTTCCAAATAACGATATTTGGAAGGTTCTTGCTGAACTTTGTACCAAAAAGCGAATTATCCTATCTAGGACTCCGTTCCAAAATAACTTTGGAGAGCTTCGTACCATCATGCACCTGTTACTTTCGCCTAATGATGAAGACATGGTTTTGTTGAATCCTTTGACACTAGGCAACCTCCCGACCCCTCGGTGATCCTCTCGAACATGAGAGGAAGAAGAGAATAAAAAAAAAGAGGGAGAAGAAAAAAAAGAGGAGAAGAAAGAATATAGGAGTTCTTCTCCTCTACTCTTTCTTCTCCTCTTTTTTTTCTTCTTCTTCCTCTTTTTTTTATCGGGAACGAGGGTCGTCGAGGGACATAGATGTAGTGTCGTCGTTGTCGATATAACCCCCTCCCGATAGCTTCAACACGTGGGGGGGGGGGTCGATATTACCCCCTCCTTGAAGCGTTCTCGAGGCCACCCCAAACCCTTGAAGCGTTGTCGAGGCCACCCCAAACCCTAGAGAAGCAGCGTCGAGGCCACTAATTAATATATATGATTCCTTACTATGATTAGGTAGCTAGTTCTACGTTTGCCACTAATATATCCATCTGTCATGTTTGAATAATAATTGCCATGTTGTAAATATTTGTAGAAACTATGGACACCGCCCGAGACGAAGCAAAAGAAGCGTTGTTGAGGGACATAATCGCAGAAGGAAGTGATGCCGTCTCGTTGTTTCTCAACGACACCGATGGTCTGGAAGGAGAGGGTGCAGAAGCTGGCTACGGTGACCTAATGCCGGTGCAAGAAGAAGAACATGAGGACGGCTCCGGTGACCCAATGCCGGTGCAAGAAGGAGACCGTGATGACGGCTCCGGTGACCGAACCGAGTCCGGCCAGGTATATATATTAGTTAAACCTGTGCTGACTAGCTAATTGATGCATTCATTGTTTTGGTATGTACACATATTAATTAAGTCTTTGTTCTTTTTTCTAGCCCTCTGGATCGAGCACAACTTCGGTAAAGAGACGAGGCCCGAAGAAAAAGTTGAGCTCGGATGAAAGGTTTGAGATCATAGCAATCGCGCCCGACGGCCAACCGATTGAACCCATCCGAACAAAGAACACATCTGTTGCTCAGTGCGGGGTTCTGGTTAGGGACAAGATCCCAATCAGCATCCAGCAATGGTTTAAGACGGCTACAGAAGACCCTAAGGTGTCTTATGTCAATGATATGCAGAAAAATGATCTTTGGACTGAGCTGAAGTCAAATTTCACCCTACCGCCAGAGGATAATCCAGAGAAGCCAGTTAAAGAGCAATTAATCAAGTCTTTTGCTCTTAAGAGGATGGCAGAACTATTCAGGAGGTGGAAGAAAGAGCTGAATAAGTTTGTCGAAAATAATGAGACACCAGAATTCAAGGGCAGATATGAGAAGATCAGAGATCACTGGCCCGCATTTGTGGCCCACAAGACATCGGAAAAGAGTAAGAAGATGTCGGCGATAAACAAGCAAAATGATGTGAAGAAGAAGCATCACCATCGCACAGGGTCAGGTGGCTACCTCGTAGCCCGGCCTAAGTGGGCCAAGACTGAGAATGATCTGGTTGATAAAGGGATCGAACCAGAGACAATTAACTCGCCAGACCGTTGCCGGACTTGGTTCTTCGGGGCTGGCGGAACCTTGGACCCTGTAACAGGGAAGTGCATTTGGACGAACGATCAAATGGACATACCAGTCAGGAAGCTTCAGCAGTATATCGAAGCAGCGCAGCAAGGGACGTTCTTTCCGGACAGAGAGAACGACGAGCTCACAATGGCCCTCGGGAATCCTGAGCACCCTGGACGGACATGAGGCACGCCAGGCTCCATTCCGTGGAAGGTTGGGTTTCCGGACGCAGGCGGTTACAAATCCCATGAGAGGAGGAAAAAAGTGCAGTAGACCCAAATGAAGGCGCTGCAAGCAAGGGTACAAGCGATAGAGGAATGAGAAGCAAATCGCAGCAAACGTACTGCCGAAGCTTCCCCCGAAGCTACCCCGCCATCTCAGCGGAGAAGCAGCGTGGCTTCCACCGAGCTGCTTTAGCCGGAGCATGCCTTGACGGCTCCTGCCAGCTATCCCGTGGATGCTATCACGGAGTCTCAAAATTGCCATCTTATTACGCAATGGATGAATTTGAAGGTCAAGGCGGCTGTTGGCTCTGTTTATCCTACTGAACCCGGCGCAACTTCTCACTGCCGGCCGATTCCAGAAGAATATGCTAGGGTGATGATGGATGAAATAACGGAGGGATTTGAGGACCTCCAGCTTGACCACCCTACCGGTGAAGGGGAGACTAGGCTGGGGTCTGCTCTGAAGACTCCATGCCTATGGCGGAAGGAGCTCATCAACCTTCCGAACTAGACGCCTCCGCCTCCTCCTCCTCCTCCGGCAAGTCAGGGCACTCCGCCTCCTCCACCGCCTCCTCCTCCGGCGAGTCAGGGCACTCCGCCTCCTCCACCGCCTCCTCCTCCGGCGAGTGACGATCAGGGCACTCGACCGGCTCCTTCTCCAGCACGTGGCGGCACTCCGCCTCCTTCTCCGCCTGCGCCGACGCGCCCGAGCAGCCAGCCTCCTCCTTCTCCGCCTCATCAGCAAGGGCGGAAGAGACCTGCCACCGCTCCGGCTGCTCCGGCGCGTCGTAGTCCTTCTCCTCCGCCTCGTAAGCAAGTAAAGAAGACAACCGCTCCGTCTGCTCGGCCGGCGTCTAGCAGTACAGCCAGAGGCGGGAGGACATACAGATTCGGTCCTTCTCTGAAGACTCCAGAGAAGTTACCATACGAGAGGACCCCGGAGGAGAACGCCGAGATCGCGCGAACCGAAGTGGATGACTGGTTTCAAGGGTTGAAAGCAAAGAGACATCCACCTCCGGAGGAGAAGGTAGATCCGGTGAAAGCGAAGCGCACTCTGGCTGCCCTGACAAAACCATCCAAGTCTCCGCCGAAAGGAAACTATGAGCGCATTATTGCAAAGGAATTTGCCGAAGCGGAGCGGTCGGGAAGTACTGTCAGTGATCAAAGGCTGAAAGAACGACGAGCTGGGAAACAAATTGCCCAGCTCGGCGAACAAGCGAAGCAATCGTGCCCCCCGCTCAAGGTGCCTAGCCACAACGTCGCTAATGATCTGAGGATGGTGCCCGATTATAGCAATCTTGCAGATTACCTGCCCGACGATGTACATTATGAGCCCATGGAGGTGCAGATACAAAGATACGAGTACGGAAAGCCTCTCGTCAAAGATGAAAGATCTCTATCAAAGATGATGCGAAGATTGCATGATTGGTACTTGAAAATCTGCAGAGACTCTGGGGGGAGGAGTACTTTGTATGTGAAAGTTAAAAAGGAGCATGACCTCGTTGGAATTGAACTGTTGCATGTTCCATTTGAGGAGTTCTATCAGTTTTTCAATCAATTGGCCCTCGATAAAACAACGGCCGCCTACTACTGTCTGTAAGTAGTACTACTTCTGTCATTAAGTCTATCTATATAGCTCAGCTCTTTCATTGCATGTATTTATAATCATCCTCACTATATTATGCAGATTGAAGATCGCCGAATTGAAGAAAAGACAAGTCGGTGATATTGGGTTCATTAACACATATCTCATAGATGCAACTCAGGTTAAATTTCATGCCGCAGCTACCGAGGCCAACTTGCTACGATCGTTGGTAATAAATGAAAACAAAGATATAATACTCTTTCCTTACAACTTCAAGTGAGTGTTACTGTCTTGTGCGTATTCAGTTTCCCTTATATATTAGTCAAGGTTATAGTAATGTAATTGATGAGTTATGCATGCGTGTGCAGCTTTCACTATATTCTCCTAGAGATTAAGCTTGAGCAGGGACTAGTAACCGTCTTAGACTCGAGACGAAAAGATCCTCAGGACTATGCAGACATGACTCAAATACTCGAGAAGTAAGTTAAATCGATCATTATCCACCATATCAGCAACTTTGTTCATTTCCTGATATATCAAGTAATTGTTTTCTTTGTCCGGCAGGGTTTGGAGAAAATTCACCAGAAAAGCTCCGGGACTGCCGAAGGAGCTGCAATTTAGACACCCGAAATTAAGTACTATAGTAGCATGTTCCGCGCATCTACTAGTCATTCAAGCGATAGTTTCATCAATACCATTTGGCATTCTTGCTTATCAGTTTGATTGACCTCTATTTCTTGTAAAGTGGTTGTGTCAGGAACAAGGGAATGATTTCTGTGGATACTACGTTTGTGAGTCCATCCGCCACACGACCTGTGAGCGGGGCTACACTAACGAACAATATGAAGTACGTAAATAACAACATTCACAATTTTATTTTATTACCATCATTTGTGTTGAGTTTCATTCATTCATATATATATGTATTGACCCCCTTCTTTAAATTAGATGTTTCGGAAGCGGGATGAACTCCTAGCACCAGCTCGCATGCGAGCAATTCAAGAGGAATTGGCAGCATTCTTTCTTGACCACGTGATCCCTGAAGACGGAGAATACTATGTGGACCCTGAGTCCGTATGATTATATTTGTAAGAGATAATTATTGTATATATGTAGCCGGTAGTGTCGGATAGATATACGAGAACTTGTTGTTCGACCAATCTCTCGGAGAAGGAGAGGTGGTCGATATCACTTCTCTCTCCATGCATATATGTTCATGACGATCTTCAGTTTCCTTCATTTGCTTACTAGCTAGCTAGCGTGTCTAGTCCTCTCTATACGTATGTATAGTACGTAGCGTCGACCAAGCACGGACATAAGAGAGGACACTTCTCTCTATTAATTATAGCTAGCTAACACAATATATGAAACACCTAAATTAACCCCCCAAAACCCCCAACCCCCCCTTTAAAAAAAACAAAAACCCCAACCACAGAAATGCTGACGCGTGGATGCCTATTGGTCCCGGTTGGTGCCACCAACCGGGACCAAAGGGTCTCCTTCCTGGGCTCCACGTACAGGCCACGTGGAGGCCCATCTGTCCAGGTTCTGGATTGAACCGGGACTAAAGGGACAGGGCATTAGTACCGACCCTTTAGTCCCGGTTCCAGAACCGGGACAAAAGGCCCTTACGAACCGGGACAACAGGCCCTTTTTCTACCAGTGAAGGTATATGGTGAGTGGAGGAATGTTTCTCGTACTTCACAAAACTACTCAAATTAAACTGATGCATTAATTTGAATTAATTGTAATTCATGCATGCTTGTAGACTAGATGAGTAGGAATATTACATGCATTGGTGTGTTCCTTTTTAATTCTTGCATGCAGTGATTTAATGGCCCCCGGAAGTTTCAAATGAGATGGAGATGAGCCCTTTAAATTGAGACAAGCCCTATAAACAGAAAGGATGGAGTACTAGATTATTGTGAGGATCGATGTACAACTAAAGAAATTAAATGAAGACCATGATTAATTAAGGGCCTAGATACTTTGAATTCGTCAAATCCTTGCTCTTTATTGTTAGCATTATATACTACCGTCTGGAACCTTGTCAGTTTAAGCACGTACTGCTTATAGGCTCCACTTCTAACTTTTTAAATCGATAATAGTTGTGATACAAAATTGATTTTACTTTCTAGAGAAAAGGTGGTGCTTCTTAGAAGGTCTTATTTACTATGTCTATATATGTAGCTGTATTTACCATAAATCTCTTTCTTCGAGGGAATACATCTGTATTTAGTACTGCATTAATGTAGCCAGCCATATGATCAATAGAAAATATATTTTAGGTGATGTAGACTATGTTAATCAAGCCAGTCATATGATCAATGGAAAAAATATTTTAGCTGGTGTGTGGATTAATACAATGGCCTATTTTCATGTGGTTTAATAATGTAATGAATGGCCAACCTTCAAGATTTATAGTCATTTGCTGCATGTATATATGCCTAATAATTTATAGTCATTTGCTGCATGTATGGACAACCTTCAAGATTTTGGAACTTGGAATTGTATCACACTCAGTGATCATCGGGCTATCACTGGGTATTTCGCAGAGCACGTGTACAATCAAGCCTCTGGTTGCTGCCCTCTCCTTCCACCAGTTCTTTGAGGGTTTTGCACTGGGTGACTGCATTTCTCAGGTTAATTAACTATCTCCATTTTCCCATAATCATGCTTAAGTGTGGTCTTTCAGAAAATGAAAAGAGGTGTGTTTTTTTTTTCAAAACCTTCGTATTGTAATTGAGATGTACCTGCTCAACCAATAATAGTACATATGTGCTAAACATAATAGTTCCTCACTTTAAGCAAGGTATGTCATGAAACAAATCTATGCAGGCTCAGCTGAAGGATCTCTCTATGCTTTTGATGGCGTTCTTCTTTGCCATCAAAACACCCGCCGGGATCGCTGCAGGCTCCGCCATGGCATCATTCTACAACCCGTACAGCCCCCGTGCTTTGGTGGTGGAGGGTATTCTTAATGCCATGTCGGCTGGTGTACTGATCTATATGGCACTGGTGGATCTCATCGCGGCTGATTTTCTTGGTCGGAGGATGAGCAACAACCCGACCATCTTGCAGGTTGGTGCATATGTCTCCCTGTTTCTTGGGGCCATAGCCATGGCATCCCTTGCTATCTGGACTTAGTGTTGGTGGTTGGTGTGAGTATCTATACATACTTGAAATGACTAGAGATGGAAAATAAGATGAAGGATTGGAGTTGTAGAAGCTGGACGTACACATGGCTTTCAATGCACTAGGAGTTGCTCTATAGTCCCTTGGAGAAATGGAGAAGCTGCTTCTTTTTTCGTTGGTTCTTTTGTTTCCTGTTCTCAACATGGTAGTGGTGGGACGCAAAGGTGCCTTTGTTGGTAATAAACAACAAAGTCCCTCTTTGTCATGCATTGTGAATTTGTGATGGATGGTGATACAGAAGATGAATTAGTGTTGGGGATAAGGAGCTCCAGGAACTGACTTTGTTCCCGTCACAAGCTCACATTTAAAATCGGGAATTATGCTACAAGTTCACTGCACGGATCCAAAGTGCGACCCAACCTACTCCATCCGATTGCACTTCCATGCAGTGATTCTGTTTTCATCTCCTACCGTCACACCCATAAACTCATCGCAATATAGTGCATTGGTTTTTGGTTTGAATTGCTATTTCGACTTCGTTTGGAGCGCATGCAGTTCAATTGTTCCTTTTGTATCCTTCCTTCATTTTAATAGTTAATTAAAAGTGAATTTTATATATTCCCTTTTAAACCTTTATTTTTTAAATTATTGCAAAGAGTTAATTGCTAGAATGAATAGTACTGAACTATGTGTCGTTCTCATTCATGATGTTCACATATTTGTGCAATCCCCAGAGGGGCTGTTCCAAGAAGAAGAGAGGGGGAGGGGACCTTACGGCGGCAATAAGTAAACCCAACTAACCACATATTAATTTACTCTCAACACTTGCCCTAATCACCTCTTATCCTTGTTGTCATACATCATCTTGTATAAAGTCCCCTCCAAGAACCATGCAGGGAAAATATGTGAGGAGATATACATAACTGGCCATGAAAAACTCCTTCCAAAAACCAAGTGGGAATATAAGGAGAAAACGACATATCATAATACTTGTATTACTATTGTTTCTTGAAAAACCTTCTTTAAGAAACCATTCAGAAAACAATATAAAGGAAAAGAGTGCAATATCAAAGATTCTAGGATCTCGAATAGGTTATCATCCTTGGTTCTTGCAAATCACGAATTCTTTTGTTACCAATTCCATTAACAAGTTCTAGAATAAACAAATTGGTAAGGACTTTGTAAAGAAATCACTGAGATTATTGCATGACTTCCTTTGAAAAATTATTTGTCTCCCTATTTTTCTGCAACTCAATGTGCTAAAATATTTCTGGAGCAATAAACTTTGTAATATAAGGAGGATAAAAATTATTTGTCGATATAACATGTCTACATACATTTTCATCAACATACATAGAAGTGATACGAATTTCATCTCTGGATTTCTTGATAAAAATCAGCAATCATCATAATTAATAACAATGGTTGTGTGCATCACAATGACGCAAAAGCCTGGGGTTTCAACCATTTAAAAGAATCATTCTTTGTGTAATCTTCTAATAAAAGAATTCACTATCATACCACATCCTTCCTGACTACTTCAAGCCAGAATTTGACTCTTACAGCTTTACGCAATACATGTTGTGGTTAATTTTGTAATCTCCATCCCCTCATGAATTTCCATACACACATCCGTACCAAGACACCCATATACAATTATGCTGTCACGAGATACAACAGTTCGAGACACATTCGTTATTCACAGCCATCGATATCAAATATCGAAACCTTATTTTGCTAATAACATGAGATTATGTTTCATGCAATTATTGTCGGGTCTTTGCATGAACCCTTGTGCTGCAAGCCTCGCTTCATGTCTCACCACCTCATTGTTTTCAGTTCTATCATGAACCAAAACC
The DNA here is from genome assembly GCF_003073215.2 of Triticum urartu. Classification (NCBI taxonomy): domain Eukaryota; kingdom Viridiplantae; phylum Streptophyta; class Magnoliopsida; order Poales; family Poaceae; genus Triticum; species Triticum urartu. Next base: position 604,255,673 of record NC_053028.1, read on the forward strand.
TATTTTGCTCCCCAAGGACTAGGAGCAAGGCTGTGGAAAATCCATGAGCATCACCGAAAATAGAATAAAGCAACATGGATGGCCATGTCCTGGTAGCATCAGAGCTACCAAACATGCAGCAGTTTGAACCGAACATAACCCTGCTGATATAAGAAGGTAATTTATAGTCTTCCTTTTGTGAAGGAACCGATAGTCCCTTGCAAAGAGATGATAAGCACCTCTGCAACTCCTGAAAAATGAAAGCAACAGAACCAAACAACTGCATCTGCCATAGCACTTTGGGACAAAGAAGTTAATGAAAAACTACCTCTACAGCTGAAGCTGTTTGTGCATCGTATCTGAGCTCACCAATGGCCACATACTAGGTGTGTCGAACTCGCAACCGCAAGTGCTAGATATAGCCTATGACTATCTGCACAACATAGCATTATAGGTAAGAAATTAACTCGTCTTTTCAGTTTCAATACTAGAGATATTGAGATAGAGAAAAGTCATATCTAGTGACAGTATCATGGAGACACTCGTCAACTATATGCCGTCATTACTTCTTATTTAAGTGGAGAATCAAATGCACATATTAATGAAAGCCATGTGTCACTACTCACCGGCCAAAAGTACAGAAAGACCAGTGCTTTATAAAGTTCATGGGCAAATATCATAAATGAATGAACAGTGTCTGGACAGAAATATACGGAAAGACCGGTGCATTATAAGGCTGCTCATAGTGGGAGTAACATAAGTACTAGCATGCATACCATATAGACAAATAAGATGACGTGGCAAGTAATTAATGAGGAGATATGAAAATAGAGTAACATAATATGAAGCTCTCTATGTTACCACACATATGACACTACTCACTATGAAGGTAGTAACATCGACCAGTAACATAGTCTAAGTGACTCCTTGTTATGACTAGCATAAAGGTCATGTGCACATACTACCACATTGATCATCAATCCCGGGAAAAAGTTATTCAGTAATCTCTGAAGACTAGTAATGCTATCACCTCTCCATACACCCTTTCCGTTGTAGCTAAGGTGCGTTTGAAGCATGGTTTTCACTTTCAGTGAGATTTTAATGAAATTCACTGAACTTCATTGATCTTATAGCAGACATTTACGTTTCGGCCAAAATATTTCAGCAATTTCAATAGCACACGGGAATTTAAATATTTTAAGAAAAATATCAAATACTTAATGGAATTCAAGTGAATATTTTGGCCCTTTGGCCAAAGTTCAAACAAAAATTCACTGAATTTCGGTGATTTCGGTTGGTGCAGCAGTCAGTGGCGGGCGTTAATAAGCACCCGCCACACGTACTTGACAGATTAGTGGCGAGCGTTGCTCCTTGCCCGCCATTGATAGGGGCGTCCGCCACTATGATACGTCTCTAACGTATCTATAATTTTTTATTGTTTCGTGCTATTATATTTTCTGTTTTGGATGTTTTATATGCATTAATATGTTATTTTATATTATTTTTGGAACTAACCTATTAACCTAGAGTCAGTGCCAGTTTCTGTTTTACCTTGTTTTTGAATGTTACAGAAAAAAAATCAAACAGAGTCCAAACGAAATAAAACTTTATGATAATTTTTCTTGGACCAGAAGACACCTACGAGGTTTGGAGAGAGGGCCGGAAGAGTCCCGAGGAGGCCACAAGCCTCTAGGGTGCGCCCCTGGCTTGTGGGCCCCTCGTGGACCTTCCTGACCTAATTCTTTCATTATATATTCTTAAATATTCCCCAAACATCAGAAGCATCTATCAAAATACTTTTTCGCCGCCGCAAGTCTTTGTTCCCGTGAGATCCCATCTTGGGGCCTTTTCCGGCACTCTGTCGAAGGGGGATTCGATCACGGAGGGCCTCTACATCAACCTTGCTGCCCTTTCGATGAAGCGTGGGTAGTTTACCACAGACCTAAGGGTCCATAGCTAGTAGCTAGATGACTTTTTCTCTCTCTCTCTCTCTTTGATCTTCAATATAATGTTCTCCTTGATGTTCTTAGAGTTCTATTTGATGTAATCTTATTTTGCTGTGCGTTTGTTGAGATCTGATGAATTGTGTATTTATGATCAGATTATCTATCAATATTCTTTGTATTTCTCTTCGAACTATAGGTTTGGTTTGGCCAATTAGATTGGTTTTCTTGCAATGGTAGAAGTGCTTAATTTTGAGTTCAATCTTGCGGTGTACTCACCAAGTGATAGAAAGGGTAGCGAGGCACGTATTGTATTGTTGCCATCAAGGATAAAAAGATGAGATTTATATCATATTGATTGAGTTTATCCCTCTATATCATATCATCTTACCTAAAGTGTTTTATAAACTTAATACTCTAGATGCAGGCAGGAGTCGGTCGATGTGTGTAGTAAAAGTAGTAGATGCAGAATCGTTTCGGTCTACTTGTCACGGACGTGATGCTTATATTCATGATCATTGTCTTAGATATCGTCATAACTATGCGCTTTTCTATCAATTGCTCAATAGTAATTTGTTTACCCACCGTATGTATTTTTTCAAGAGAGAAGCCTTTAGTGAAAGAGAGAATTCCTTATTTGGCCCTTTCTTAAAATTTGGTTCCCTATTTGGCCCAAAATAAAATTTTATTCTCCATTTGACACCTAAAATAATTTTTGTTTCTTATATAACACTTCCGTCCATTTTAGAAACTAACAGTGTTAAGTGTGAGGCGAAAAGACCGTTTTGCCCCTAGTGTATTGTGTAACTATTATGGATGTAGTAAAAAGGCAATCAATTTTAGGGATGTTCAATGAATACTGCGCATTTATATATATATGTGCTCAATATATGATTAGTTCATGATGTGCGAGTGCGTCTGCAGAGCAGAGTAGATGGCCCACGGCGCTCAGGAGGGCTCGGCCTTGGGCGTCTACGCAGAGATGGCGCCGCTGGCGTGTCTACCCATACCACAGTGGTGCCATGAGTCGCGGACGGAGTCGGCATCGCCTGCGGTTCGAGGCAGTCGCGATTAAAGATGCGCCTGCGGTAGTCGGACGTGGCAAAGGGATGCCTTAGCTCACGAGTGAGGCCCTGGATGGAGCGATGGAGCGGTCTTGGGCGTTGTCATCTGCAGGTACGTAACTTGGTTCTGTCGAGACGCGCTAGCCGATTGCACCGGAGTTGAGGTGCACGTGCACACCAAGCAGGTAGGCAACCAGGTGGATTGATTCCACGTGAACCTAGTGCATGCACGTGTACACGATATGCACGTACACGGGTAGCTACGTACGAAGCCGCCGGCTAATACACACGCGAGAACAGGAGGCACACAACACGCGAGATTTGGTGGCCACAGCCACAGACACGTACACAGGAGGCTCAGGCAGTTAGGCTGCAAGCGTCGTCGTGCACCCTCAGAGAGAGGAGTCGGAGGTAGTTGTGAGGGCTGGACGCCGCCGGCGGCGGCGGCCTTAGACTGGGCAAGCGCGTGGTTTCTGGCTGTGCGTAGGTGATTGTGGGCGTTCCCCTGGTCCTCCTAACGTGATGAACTAATCAAAATATGGTATTGTACTGATCATAGATATGCTATAAGTATAAGTTTTATGGATGTTTTGTATGGCTTTTACACGCACATAACAGATACCTAAGAAACAAAATATTGGACCATGAATATACATGCACAACATCTCTTGAACATCCATAGAACATGAGTGAACTGTTTGCTTTTTATTATATTCAGGATAGTTACACAATACACTAGAGACAACATGGCCTTTTCACCTCACACTTAACACAATTAGTGTTTAAAATGAACGGAAGTGTCATATAAGGAACAAAAATATTTTAGATGTCAAATAGGAAAGAAAATTCTATTTGGGCGAAATAAGGAACCAAACTTTAAAAAATGGCTAAATAAGAAATTCTCTCCTAGCGAAACCTATAGCCCCAGGGTCTATTTTTCACCATATATTTTCAGATCTATAAACTAAAAAACCCAACAATACCTTACTGCAATTTATTTATTTATTTTAGTTTGCTCTTTTATTTATCTTCTATACCTATCTCTATTAGATCTCACTTTTGTTCGTGACCGTGAAGGGATTGACAACCCTTTTTTCGCGTTGTGTGCAAGTGTTTGTTAGTTTGTGCAGGTGCATTAATTGGTGACTTGCTTGTGCCTCCTACTGGATTTATACCTTGATTCTTAACTGAGAGAAATTTTTATCTCTACTTTACTGCATCACCCTTTCCTCTTCAAGAAAAAAAAATCAACGCAAGCTCAAAAAATAGCACACTGCTACGAGATGGACTACAATAATGGGAAAATTACGCCACCCGCCACTGTTGGGGCCCTACCAGTGGCAAGTGGCATAATTTGCCCGCTAGTGTAGTCCATCTTGTAGCAGTGGCGGGCCGCAAAATTTGCCCGCCAGTGTAGTCCATCTCGTAGCAATGGCGGGAGGTTAGTGGCGGGCAGCCCAAAGAGGCTCGCTCGCCACTGCTGGGCTTTAGGCGCCTAGACATTCCTGTAGTAGTGGAGGTATGGTTTTCAACACCTTTTCCACTGCTAAAAGTTATTGCGGTGTTTGTAACTAAGTTATCAGGTGTATGATGCGTATGTTACCATGCTATTTACACACAAGTTACTAGGAGTGTTCTTTCAACACCTTTTTTTCCCCCTTGTCAAAGTTACCATGGTGTTTATATGTAAGTTATCAGGTCTGCTGCATGTAAACTACCATGTGGTTTACAAAAAAGTTATTGTGATATGTTTTAACAATTTTTTCTCTCGGGTAAATTACCGTGTTGTTTACATAGAAACTATCAGGATTATGTTATCAAGTGAAGGTTACCACTGTGTTCGTACGTAAATTATCAGGATTGCGGCGGATAAATTACCATGCTACTTACATAGTATTTACAGGGGTATAATTTCAACAAGTTATTTTTCCTAGGTAAATGTTACCACGATGTTTGTATCTAAGTTATCAGATATGTGGTGCATAAATTACCATGCTATGTAATTATCATGGTTTGTTTTCAACAATTTTTCCTTGGGTCAATGTTACCACGGTGTTGTACATAAGTTATCAGGTCAACGGTGCTTATATTATCATGCTATTTACATAAAAGTTATCGAGGGATATTTTTTAGTATATTTTTTACAACTTTTTGCCCGGTCAAAGTTACAGCGGTGTTTTTGCGTAAAATATTAGGTCCATAGTGTGTATGCTATTTACATAGAAACTACCGGGGTTTTGTTTTCAATAACCTTTTTCCTGGATCAATAACTTTCTCAATCCGAAGGCAGCGCTCGGTTCACACAAGTATACAAAAAAATCTAATTAGCTGGAGGTGGGTAATTGGCATCAATTTAGTTATGTAAATGTTTGGGAAGGGAACGCCGGCCGAACCTTCCGCCGGTTCCACAGCACGCGTTTGATTCACGCAGATCCTCGGCCCAACGCACCTCGAGTAGTTGACTAATCTCCTGGGCCCATGACCAACTGTTTCCTTTTTTTTCTTCTCCTGCAACCGATTCTCTTCTTCCTCTAGGTACTTTTTTCTCTCTCCTACGGGATCACAGCATCGCCGTGGCTGCGCCCTTCACCATGGCCGCACGCGACGGGGGTGAGCACCGGCGGTACTACGACAGGAGGCCATGGCCTATGAGCTCACAGGCCAGGGGGCCAAGGCTTACGAGCTCCAGGCGGATGACAACGAGGGATGGCCACGAGCTGCTATGGGGGCACAGACCAAAGGACACCCCTGTGATGTTGCAACCGGCGTTCTGAAAAGCTGACAGATGCTGGAACCGGTCATTGCCACAACAAAAAGCTACATCCGGCGTCACAAAAAGCTTCAATCGGCATTGTAAAAAGCTTCAACCAGCGAACGACGATGCTAGGGTTGGTTGCTGCCAACAGGAAAATGCTTCGACAGGGTGTCACAAAAGCTTCAACCGGCATCGCAAAAAGCTTCCACCATTTTTTGCTACATCATTCGCAAAGATGATGCAACCTCGACGATGGGGGGCAATGTTTTTTGTGCTGCAAACCACGCAGTTTTTTGCTACCACCGGCGACATGATTTGCTACCACTATACGCAGCGGCGGGCCGACGTCAATATTTTTTTTTTGCTACAACCACGTTGTTTTTGCTGCGAACGGTAGCATGGCCGTCACAGCAGGATTTTGCTACAAGCATGTTTTTTTGCTGGAACCAGCTCATGTATTTGCTACTACCCACCCATCAAAATCCTGCTACCACGTTAATTTTGTTGGAACCGGCGAACCATTTTGCTACAACTGTTTTTGGTTTTTGTTACTACTGATGTTTTGCGGATTTGTGCTACATCTATCTCCATGACATCACCTGTTTTTTCCAATCGATTTTTTGCTACAACCATGTTATGATTTTGTTGGAATCGAAGATAAATTTTGCTACATCCACCCATGGCGGTGTTTGTTCACGGCGACAATGGCTTTCTTCTTCGATGAGATCGGCAAGCAATTTTTGATACAATCGGTGAGCAGTTTTGCTTCAACCAGCACCTTTTTTGCTGGAACCTTTGAAATTTTTGCTGGAGCCTATGTTTTTCAAAGATGCAAAGCAATTTCTGATACAAATGGGGAGAAAATTTGCTTCAACCAGTATCTAATTTTGCTGGAACCAGCAATTCCAAAGCTGCAACAACCGAAGCTTTTTTTCGAGCCGTGACAGGTCACCGCGGCGAGGCGCGTTGCAAGGTCGCCGGGGTTGCTCGAACAGCGGTCGGTGGGAGGGGGGAGGAGGAGATTTGACGCAGCACGGTAGCGAGGGTGGCGACCCGGTTGGCGACCGACGAGAAATGTATGGGAGGCGTTGACCACCGGCGAGGGCGGCGACCGGTGGCGAAATGGCGGCGGCCGGTGGCGGGGCTGCAAATTACAGCGGAGATTGATGGGCACTCGCGCAGCTGGCTCTCGCTGCGGTGTGAGGGGCACGCACACATGCAGGAGGAGGAGGATGAGAAAGAGGAGCGCAACGGGAAAGAAGAAGATGACCCGAAGGGATAAGAATCAAGCGGCTCAGAGGGGGCCAATCCGACGGCTAATGCACGACCGGCCCAAACTTTGGACCGGCGCGCCGGCGCCTAGTACCGCCCATTTAGTTAGGTAGAGACATCATGTACGAATCCTATGCACCATGCTATTTGCACAAGTGTTCATTTTTTTTATTTTTTATTTGATACGTGAAGGTACAAAAGAAAACTAAATTATATCCTCTGTCAAACCCGAGCAAGCCAAGTGGTTATTGAGTTCATGACTTACCTATAGGTAAGGTTTGACTGCCGGCTCCACATGCTTTGGGATCAGGTCATAAAACCAGATTGAGGGAATAATGGCCGGAAAAAAAACTCCCTCATGCGAGATGGCTGGAAAAAAGGAACCTGTCTTCCTAGACATACGTGAGCAGGCGAAAAAAAAAGTGGGAGATGGACCTTGTGTGGGGCATTCGATGCGCATTCAACGGTGAATGGACCGTTCGGACCTGTTGCAGAATTCCGAACGCTCGGAATTTATATAATTCAATGGCATTGCGTGAGCATTATTACTAAAAGCTAGGAGCTGATAGCCGAGAGGAGAGGGAGATCGATCGACCATGGATGTCACAGCCGATCGCACACGGGTGGCACCGGAGATCGAGAAGGCTGTCGACAACATCGCCATGGAGTCGGACCCGCGCTGGCGCGCGAGCGGCAGTTGGAGCCCGTGCAGCCGTGGCAGGAGCAGCTGACGATCCGGGGAATGGTGGCAGCGCTGTTGATCGGTGTCATCTACACAGTCATCGTGATGAAGATCGCCCTCACCACCGGGCTGGTGCCCACGCTCAACGTCTCCACCGCGCTGGTCGCCTTCCTCGTGCTCCGCGGCTGGACCCGCGGGCTCGCCCGCCTCGGCATCTCGTCCCGCCCCTTCACCCGGCAGGAGAACACCGTCACGTCATCGCAAGTGCCGGTCCGTCACGTCAGCCAGTAGTACACAACTACACGTAGCACCATCCATAAGTTCTTGTGCTGGTTCTTGATGAGTAGCTAGCGATTATTTTCTGCGTGCGCTGCTGCTGCAGGTGGGTTTGGGTCGACATTGCTGGGCCTCAACAAGAAGACGTACGAGCTTGTCGGGGACTCGCCGGCAACGTGCCCGGGAGCTACAAGGAGCCAGGCATTGGGTGGATGACGGGATTCCTTCTGGGCATCTGTTTTGGAGGCCTCCTCAGCCTCATTCTCTTGTATCTATCATCTATCGTTCTTAAGAAGTTGCTTCCCACTTTTTTCTATTCTTTCATCATGCACATTGTCCACGTCAGCGGATTGCCACGTCATTATTCGGTTTCCAAAATCATCCGATTAATCTTATTCCCTAAGGTCACGGCGCTGCATGCAAGTGTCCGTCTCGCTAGGCATGCTCGATAAACCGCAATCAATATGTGTATGCAGTGATTCGAGCATCTTAAAAACTCCTCATGTTAAATTCCTGGAAAGTACTATGTGCGTCTCCTTAATTAGCTTTTGGCATTAATTCAAAGAGGCAGGCAGCCAGACCAACGCATGCGGTCGTGTAATTTTGCATGCGTGGGAACGTGGGTGGGTGATTGATCCAATTAAGGGCAGCACTGATTCCGTTTCAGCACCAATGATTTGTTCCCTAAAAAAAATCCCACCGGTTCTCCTCATCTTCTCTCTCCATATATACCGCGCTGACGCGGATGATGCCTTCAGGCGTTGTCACCATCGAAGAGCTGCTCACTGCAGCCGGCTCCAGGCCTCATGATCGTTTCCTTTATCTCTATTGCTCACGGAGCCCTGCAATCCCCGCCGTTGCAGGTACATGACGCCACCGCTCTCCTCCAAAATCACTTGTGCGAGAGGTGGGTGCTCTCCTTCCTCTCAATTTTCTCATATATATGAACGTAATTTTTGAGTTAGCTTGGTTTGACGCTCTGATTTGTGTGTTGTTTTCATAGTAGGAATCTCGTTTCCATCCCCAGCGACGTCCTCTACGGCAACAAGTCCGGCCAGTCTCTCTCCCCCAAACTCATTTCTAACTCAACTACTGCTGACACATATATCGAGATGCGATGGATCATTGATGTTTCTCCAATCTGGTTGTTTTTTTTTTATTGGAGGCACTAGATGATGGAACATTTTTTCTTCCCTTCCTTTGTGTTCTTTAGGGTTGTGGAAAGAACAAACAGATGAAGCTACCATGTATTGTTCCCCAACAACTGTATCTCTCTGTCTCCCTCCCTCTCACACATGTTAATTTAGTACAAATTCGGTACTTTTGTTGCTCTTTTCTGGTTGTTTTGTAGAATCACAACATGTGGCATATTGGGGTTCATTTCAGGTAATTTGTTCCCTATGAGTAGTATTCCATTGTGAATTTTTTGGTATCTTTCTGTTACCTTTGTGATACAATTGTGTGATTGACATTGTTTTTCTTCCCAATACTGCAGGGGTCTACTGTTGTCACAACTGACAACAATCATCTACCTACATAAATGAAAAAAAAATATGAAGCGACTCTTATGAACATACTTGCATTCTCCCTCTTATGAACATACTTGCATTCTCTCTCAAATTTACGATAACTACTATAGATTTACTATACATGATTTTTTTATAGATAGAATATCAATATTTCATTGTTATGCTTCTAATAACAATCCAAACCACAAAGTTTTTTCTCGCAGAGAGATCAGGTATGGGCTTTTCTCATTGTCCTTCAATTTAATTGCTCTTTGTTTATCTTGCAAAAAAATTGCTCATTGTTTGTTGGTAGTGTGTTAAATAATACTCTATTTAGTAAAATGGAGTGCACATGTTTCTATTAAGTAACGATGACATTTTGTATAGTTGGTTATCTTTAGCTCAATAAGTAGATCAAGGTGGAGAAGGCAAGATGATTACTATTCGGGCAAATTAGTATGAAGTATATATTTTTCTTCCTCCGATGCACTTCCAATAGACAACCAAATGATACTATCTTGAAATATATGTTACTTCTCTTAATGTTGGTGATGCATTCTTCTAATTTTGTAAATATGGAGAAAGTCTACCATATATTAATTTGCATTACTTTTTATACCATTCAAAGCTTCAAATAGACATGTATTTATATTATTGTTTCCATTAATCTTTCTCACTCTATAAATCCTCCTACACACTGCTACAAATTCCCGTAGCAACGCGCGGGGTATCATCTAGTTAGTACAAATTAATCATCCTTTCTCCCTTTCGTTAATCATGTAGACTTGGGCTGGGTGAGCCTTAGGTTAATTATAGAGAGCATTTAATTTGGCAGAGACATATGATGGAGTAGTACAAGCAATCAATCAAGATTCAAGAGTAATACATGGGTATTTTCGTCTTCGTGATGGACAATATTTTTTTGTTTTGAAATGTCGATGTGCACCTATAGTCTTTGCCTCTGACTTCAAACTTCCATGAGGGCGACGCCTAGCTAGAATTTGACCCGAAATGTATGAACCAAATTCGGTCACCATGACGGCACGGCCGGGTTCTCACCGCTTTTTGAACGCAATAATAGATTTGATGATGTTTGCTACTCTGGTTACAAGAGATATTGCAAGTCATGACATGTGTATCATGTTCTGAATACAACAATTGAATAATTGTTTTAGACTTTGGACTCAAGATTCATGGTCCATTTGTTTCAATACAAGTTTAAAGAGGAATTTATACATTATGTGTTGGAAATCTTGTACAATTAATTTTTACCCATGTTTCTTTGCGACGCGATGATTTTGCAAAATGTATTCAGGTTTTGGCGGTCGACTACAAACTAACCTACCTAAGTGGGAGTGCAACTGATGTACTTATTAATGGGTTTCACACCCCCCCCCCCCCAAGGGAGACAAGAATGCAAAGTACGGATTATGTCACCTTTGTCATGCCCATTACATAACATTACATTACATTGCCATTGATTAACTAAAACAATGATTCAAACAAGGTATGATGAATTATTATTTGATTTTTCATGACAGGAAACAAGTCAACGGGTTCCTAAAATACTTTGGGATCAACTTTATGTGGAGCTTCTTTCAAAGGTTCTACACTGGAGGCCCTGTTTGCGGTTTTGTCCAGTTCCCTACTTTTGGTCTCAAGGCTTGGAAACAAACTTGTGCATTTTTCGTTTCTACAGTTTCACAATATGATATATCAATAATTTTTTCTTACTCAACACTTCTGGGTGTGACAGGGTCTTCTTTGACTTTAGCCTCACATATGTGGGTGCCGGAATGATTTGCTCACACCTAGTGAACCTCTCCACTCTATTGGGTGCAGTTCTTTCATGGGGGAAAATGTGGCCACTCATTACCAAACAAAAGGGGGTTTGGTACCCTGCAGATGTACCAGCAAGCAGCATGAAGAGCTTCTACGGTTACAAGGTAACATGCTTTTTTGTGTATGTTAGAAATTTGATAAATAATAGACATCACTTAAAGGGTTTATGTCACCAGTATCAATCACTCACGTTACAGGCCTTCTTCTATGTAGCTCTGATAATTGGAGATGGCCCTTACCAATTCTTGAAAGTCACACTTGTAAAAGCCTATATCAAAGATTAAACCTCAATATTGTTACCAACAAAGGTGAGCAAAGCATACAATTTTTGTATTTTATCGTACTCATCTAACCTCATCGTCTAATGTGTAAAGTGAATGGACAAAATGCAGTGATAGATAAGGACGGTAGGGCTTCACTAGAGGAACTGCAGCGCGACGAGATCTTCAAGAGTGACAACATACCCTCTTGGATGGCATACATAGAGTATGCCTTGCTTAGCATCATCTCATGAATCATCACACCCCCAATGTTCTGGCAGATCAAGTGGTACTATGTGATAGTAGCCTATCTCCTTGCACCTATGCTTGGGTTCTCCAATTCCTATGGAGTGGGTCTCACTGACATCAACATGGCCTACAACCACGGCAAGATTGCCCTCTTCATCTTTGCGGCCTGGGCTGGCAAGAAAAATGGTGTAATTGTTGGCCTAGTTGGTGGTACGCTGGTAAAGCTGTTGGTCTTCATGTCTGCTGAGTTGATGCATGACTTGAAGACGAGTTATCTCACGTCGACATCCCCACGATCCATGCTTGTTGCATAGGCTGTCGGGACAGGCATGGGCTGCATTATCTCACCCCTCACCTTCATGCTCTTCTACAAGGCATTTGACGTTGGTAACCCAGACGGATATTGGAAGGCGCCGTATGCACTAATATACCATTGTATGGCAATTATTGGTGTGGAAGGCTTCTCAGTTTTGCCAAAGCACCGCCTCTCAGTCTCTGCTGGAATTTTTGCATTTGCGATGCTTCTGAGTATTGCAAGGGATATCTTACCACGTAGGTATGTCAAGTATGTGCCCCTGCCGATGGCAATGGTGGTGCCTTTCCTTGTAGGTGGGAGCCTTGCCATTGACATGTGCATCGGGAGTTTGGTGGTATTTGTGTGGGAGAAGATGGATAAGAAGGATGCTACCATCCAAGTGCCCGCTGTTGCGTCCGGCTTGATCTGTGGGGATGGCATATGGGTATTCACGTCTTCACTGCTTGCTCTTGCCAAGATTAACCCTCCGATCCGCATGAAGTTCACTCCTGCCAGCTAGAGAGTTTTCTCAGTCCCACCTTCTTGAAATATCTCTGGATTTTACTTTGTGGTGCAAGTGTTCCACGGTTGAAACCTTGTGGAGCACATTTTATGGTGTGTATGATTCCATGGCATTATATCTTTGTGGCTATCTTTATTTCTTACGATTTTATGTTGGTCATGCGCTTAAATTTTCAATGAAGTGTATCTACAGAGTTTTGTTATGAACTCTATGATTGTAATTTTTTGCTACGTTAATGTTCTTTAGACGAAAGGTATGGTTTATTCACAAAGATATACATGTGCACCTACACTTTTTGTGGAATTGGATGCATGCACACGATTAGGTGGAAATTTCATCGCAACAAAAATATTTGTGTGAAAATTGTACAACCACATCCTATGTGTGGAAATATTATTCCTCACTTATTTTCTAATTCACTCACCAATTGTTTGGCAAACTTCCCTGTCTTATATTCCAAGAATTGTGGGGATAAATCCCACATAATAGTATAAAGTTTACAATAGCTAGCAACAAGAAAAATAAAGATTGCAACCATTCTAGACAACACATGAATGGCTACAGGATATCGACCAACACATATTGAACTAGCAACTTCCCGAATCCACACGTGGATGTAGGGATGAGAAACGTGTCCCCAAACAAACACCTCCACAGACAGAAGCCGATTGCGTCGCTGGCTCACCGTTTTGGTTGCCACTAGCTAGACTGGCGGAAGGAATACCCTCTAGAGATCCTCGAGTCAGACAACCAAGTGGATCCAAGGATGCAGAGTCTTCTAGCACCACAGAAGATCAATGAGCACATGCACTGTCATTCGAAGGAAACGATTTTGTGATTGGAGATCTCCACACAAGGAATCTTACAACACGAACAAACTAGCTACAACACCACAACTGCTCAAGACCGCATGATGGGCCTCTAAACTACAGGTTGGAAGTGGAGAAGGAACAAAGAGAATTACGTCACTCGCTAAGATTGCCCCCTGTCAACGCAACATAATGGCCAGTAAACATCGACAACGTGGGAGGGAACCAACGCCATGAATTGAGAATGGAAACACATGCCTTGCCCCCAACCCATTGACAACCTCAAGAGATCGAACATGGAGCATAGCAAGATCAACGCCGGAGAAGATAAAGAGGAAATTCAAGGTAACTTAGATGAATGTGGGGGTATTTATTGAAGAAAAGAAGAAGACCACAATCTGCTAGAACAACTCCTAAATAAGGAGAAGAGACAACAAATCCAACAAGAACATAACAAGAGACATTATTAGGGATGGGGGAATTGATACGTCTCCGTCGTATCTATAATTTTTGATTGTTCCATGCCAATATTCTACAACTTTCATATACTTTTGGCAACTTTTTATACTATTTTTGGGACTAACATATTGATCCAGTGCCCAGTGCCAGTTCTAGTTTGTTGCATGTTTTTTGTTTCGCAGAGTATCCATATCAAACGGAGTCCAAACGGGATAAAAACTGACGGGGATTTTTTTGGAATATATATGATTTTTGGGAAGAAAAATCCACGCGAGATGGTGCCCGAGGGAGGCACGAGGCAGGGGGGCGTGCCCCACCCCCCTAGGCGCGCCCCTGACCCTCATGGCCACCCCATAAGGCGGTTGATGCCCTTCTTTCGCCGAAAGAAAGTTAATATCCGGATAGAGATCGTGTTAAAATTTCAGCCCAATCGAAGTTACGGATCTCCGGAAATATAAGAAACGGTGAAAGGGTAGAATCTGAGAACGCAGAAACAGAGAGAGACAGAGAGACAGATCCAATCTCGGAGGGGCTCTCACCCCTCCCACGCCATGGAGGCCATGGACCAAAGGGAAAACCCTTCTCCCATCTAGGGAGGAGGTCAAGGAAGAAGAAGAAGGAGGGGGCTCTCTCCCCCTCGCCTCCGGTGGCGCCGGAGTTCCACCGGGGGCCATCATCATCACCGCAATCTTCACCAACAACTTCACCGCCATCATCACCAACTCTTCCCCCCCTCTATGCAGCGGTGTAACCCCTCTTTTAGCCGCTGTAATCTCTACTTAAACATGGTGCTCAACGCTAGATATTATTTCCCAATGATGTATGGCTATCCTATGATGTTTGGGTAGATCCGTTTTGTCCTATGGTTTAATTGATGATCGTGATTGGTTTGAGTTGCATGTTTTATTATTGGTGCTGTCCTATGGTGCTCTCCGTGTCGCGCAAGTGTGAGGGATTCCTATATTAGGGTTTGCAATATGTTCATGATTTTCTTATGGTGGGTGGCGTGAGTGACAGAAGCACAGACCCGAGTAAGTGGGTTGTTTGTGTATGGGATAAAGATGACTTGATACTTTAATGCTATGGTTGGGTTTTACCTTAATGATCTTTAGTAGTTGCGGATGCTTGCTAGAGTTCCAATCATAAGTGCATATAATCCAAGTATACAAAGTATGTTGGCTTATGCCTCTCCCTCAAATAAAATTGCAATAGTGATTACCGGTCTAGTTATCGATTGCCTAGGGACAAATAACTTTCTCGTAACAAAAAGCTCTCTACTAAAACTAATTTAGTTGTGTCTTTATCTAAACAGCCCCTACTTTTTATTTACACATTCTTTATTACCTTGCAAACCTATTCAACAACACCTACAAAGTACTTCTAATTTCATACTTGTTCTAGGTAAAGCGAACGTCAAGCGTGCGTAGAGTTGTATCGGTGGTCGATAGAACTTGAGGGAATATTTGTTCTACCTTTAGCTCCTCGTTGGGTTCGACACTCTTACTTATCGAAAGATGCTACAATTGATCCCCTATACTTGTGGGTTATCAAGATCTTTTTTTGGCGCCGTTGCTGGGGAGCCATACCGTGGGGTGAATATTCTAGTGTGTGCTTGTTTGCTTTATCACTAAGTAATTTTTATTTGATGTTCTTAGTTGTTCTTTATCTTTAGTTATGGATATGCAACACGAAATACCAAAAAAATTAGGTGTACTTGCTGCTCATGGAGATGAGGAACCTCCTAAAACCCTCGATGCTCGCTATGTGACAGATATTATGTACTACTTTGATAATCCAGAGAAAACCCCATTCAATTTGGTAATGGGAGACACGTTGGATCAACGTGAATACTTTAGGGATTTTCGCTTGACTCAAAAGGGGAAACTAATATGGGATCAAATTTATATGTTGAAATGGTATGCTAGGCAACTATGCTTGAGATATGAGTATACTTGTTGTTCTAGGATGAAGGCTCCACACCTTCCCTTTTTATGCAAATGTAATGATAATGAAACTTGGCTTCTTATGCTAGAGATATATATGACTACTATGATGTGGAACAAATAGAAGAATTTGTTGCTTTTATGGGTGCTTATGAAATTGAATCTATGTTCAAAGAATATGAAAATCTTTATGATGTTGTCTACAGACCTGAAAATTTAGCTATCCTTAAATATTGTTATGAGAATTATGAATAGAATTCCTATATTGATGCGTTTATTGAGAAAGTCTCTGGTGTCCTAGAAGAGACTAATATTTTGTAGGAATCTATGGAAGAAGAAATTGATGGAACTGTGAGCTCATTGGATGGAAAAGATGAGGAGGAGAGCGAAGAACAAAAGGAGGAAGAGCGGATTGATTACCCATGCCCACGTTCTAATGAGAGTAACTCTTCAACTCATATATTGTTTAATTTCTCTTCATGCTTACCGAAGGATGAATGCTATGATAATTGCTATGATCCCGTTGATTCTTTTGAAATATCCCTTTTTGATGATGCTCGCTATGCTTGTGGCCAAGATGCCAATATGAATTATGCTTATGGAGATGAACTTGCTATAGTTCCTTATGTTAAGCATGAAATTGTTGCTATTGCACCCACACATGATAGTCCTATTATCTTTTTGAATTCTCCAAACTACACTATATCGGAGAAGTATGTGCTTATCAAGGATTATATTGATGGGTTGCCTTTTACTACTACACATGATGATTTTGATAGATATAATATGCATGTGCTTGCTGCTCCTACTTGCAATTATTATGAGAGAGGAACTATATCTCCACCTCTCTATGTTTCCAATACGATAAAATTGCAAGAAATTGTTTATACTATGCATTGGCCTTTACTATGTGTGCATGAATTGTTCTTTTATGACATGCCGATGCATAGGAAGAGAGTTAGACTTTGTTGTTACATGATATATGTTATTGTTCTCACTACTAAATTACAAATCATTGTTAATTAAAATTGGCTTTGATATACCTTGGGATCCGGGTGGATTCACTACTTGAGCACTATATGCCTAGCTTAATGGCTTTAAAGAAAGCGCTGCCAGGGAGACAACCCAGAAGTTTTAGAGAGTCGTTTATTTCTGTTGAGTGCTTACATATAGTTTAAAAACAACAAAAATAAAGAGGGGAACCCAAAACTTTTTCAAAAAGGAAAGTGAAAATGAGAGAGACAAGCATTGTTGAAGTGGGAGCTAGCCTTGAACTTTGTTCAGGCTCACGGAAACTTTGTGAATCTTGATTACAGAAACTTTTCAACAAAAATAATTATCCCCTTGTACAATTCCATTGTATTATAAAAATAATGTGCCATGGTTTGCCTTTAGGATGTTTACTTTGCTTGTTGGTTTGTACGGTGAAGAACAGAAACTTTGGCTGTAGCGCGGGATTTTACGTATTTTACTGGAACATCAAATGGTTCTGATTCTTTTTGCACTGTATGTCTATACAAATTGTTTATTTTTCGTAATTTTGGTAGAATTTTTCGAGTATCATAAGTGTGGTTAATGTTCTAATTATTACAGACTGTTCTGTTTTAGACAGATTCTGTTTTTGATGCATAGTTTGCTTGTTTTGATGAAACTATCAATTCCTATCAGTGGATTAAGCCATGGAAAAGCTATATTACAGTAGACACAATGCAAAAAAAACATATGAATTGGTTTGCAATGGTGCTTAGAGTAGTGATTTGCTTTATTATACTAACGGATCTTACCGAGTTTTCTGTTGAAGTTTTGTGTGGATGAAGTGTTCGATGATCGAGAAGGTCTCGATGTGAGAAGAAGAGAGGCAAGAGATCAAGCTTGGGGATGCCTGAAGCACCCCAAGTAAATATTCAAGGAGACTCAAGCGTCTAAGCTTGGGGATGCCCCGGAAGGCATCCCCTCTTTGTTCAACAAGTATCGGTATGTTTTCGGATTCATTTCATTCATGTGATATGTGCAGATCTTGGAGCGTCTTTTGCATTTGGTTTTCATTTTTCTTTTATGCACCATGCTGGTATGAGATAGTCCTTGGTTTATTTATAGAATGCTCTATGCACTTCACTTATATCTTTTGAGTATGGCTTTATAGAATGCTTCATGTGCTTCACTTATATCATTTGAAGTTTGGATTGCCTGTTTCTCTTTACATAGAAAACCATCATTTGTAGAATGCTCTTTTGCTTCACTTATATTTGTTAGAGCACGGGCATATCTTTTGTCGAAAGAATTAAACTCTCTTGCTTCACTTATATCTATTTAGAGAGATGATAGGAACTGGTCATTGATAACCCACAAGTATAGGGGATCGCAACAGCTTTCGAGGGTAGAGTATTCAATCCAAATTTATTGATTTGACACAAGGGGAGCCAAAGAATATTCTCAAGTATTAGCAGCTGAGTTGTCAATTCAACCACACCTGGAAACTTAGTATCTGCAGCAAAGTGTTTAGTAGCAAAGTAATATGATAGTGATGGTAACGGTAACAAAAGAGTAACGAAAGCAAAGTAATGTATTTGGTATTTTGTAGTGATTGTAACAATAGCAACAAGAAAGTAAATAAGCGTAAACCAGTATATGGAAAGCTCGTAGGCATTGGATCAATGATGGATAATTATGCCGGAGGCGGTTCATCATGTAACAGTCATAACACAGGGTGACATAGAACTAGCTCCAATTCATCAATGTAATGTAGGCATGTATTCCGAATATAGTCATACGTGCTTATGGAAAAAAACATGCATGACATCTTTGTCCTACCCAACCGTGGCAGCGGGGTCCTAATGGAAACTAAGGGATATTAAGGCATCCTTTTAATAGAGAATCGGAACAAAGCATTAGTACATAGTGAATACATGAACTCCTCAAACTACGGTCATCACCGGTAAGTATCCCGATTATTGTCACTTCGGGGTTAACGGATCATAACACATAATAGGTGACTATAGACTTGCAAGATAGGATCTAGAACTCTCATATATTGATGAAAACATAATAGGTTCAGATCTGAAATCATGGCACTCGGGCCCTAGTGACAAGCATTAAGCATAGCAAAGTCATAGCAACATCAATCTCAGGGATCAAACCCTAACAAAACTAACTCGATCACATGATAAATCTCGTCCAACCTATCACCGTCCAGCAAGCCTACGATGGAATTACTCACGCACGGCGGTGAGCATCATGAAATTGGTGATGGAGGATAGTTGATGATGACGATGACGACGAATCCCCCTCTCCGGAGGCCCGAACAGACTCCAGATCAGCCCTCCCGAGAGGTTCTAGGGCTTGGCGGCGGCTCCGTATCGTAAAACGCGATGATTTCTTCTCTCCTATTTTTTCTCCCCGAAAGTAGTTATATAGAGTTGGAGTTGGAGTCAGGAGGTCTCCAGGGGGCCCACGAGGTAGGGGGCGCGCCCTGGGGGGCCCACCCTCGTGGCAAGGGTGTGGGGCCCCTGGTCTTCATCTTTGGCGAGGAATTTTATTGTTTGTTGTAAGATATTACGTGGAGTTTCAGGTCATTCCGAGAACTTTTGTTTTCTGCACATAAAACAACATCATGGCAATTCTGCTGAAAACAGCGTCAGTCCGGGTTAGTTCCATTCAAATCATACAAGTTAGAGTCCAAAACAAGGGCAGAAGTGTTTGGAAAAGTAGAAACGACGGAGACGTATCAACTCCCCCAAGCTTAAACCCTTGCTTGTCCTCAAGCAATTCAATTGAAAAATTGAAAGAAATAAAGAAAGACTTTTACAAACTCTGTTTGCTCTTGTTGTTGTAAATATGTCAAGCTAGCATTCAAGTTTTCAGCAAAGATTATAACTAACCACATTTGCAATAATTCTCAGGTCTCATGTTTACTCATATCAATAGCATAATCAACTAGCGAGCCATAATAATAAAACTCGGATGACAACACTTTCTCAAAACAATCATAATATGATATAACAGGGTGGTATCTCGCTAGCCCTTTCTGAGACCGCAAAACATAAATGCAGAGCACCTTTAAAGATCAAGGACTGACTAGACATTATAATTCATGGTAAAAGAGATCCGATCATAGTCACACCCAATATAAATTAACAGTAATGAATGCAAATGACAGCGGTGCTCTCCAACTGGTGCTTTTTTAATAAGAGGGTGATGACTCAACATAAAAAGTAAATAGATAGGCCCTTCGCAGAGGGAAGTAGGGATTTGTAGAGGTGCCAGAGCTCGGTTTTGAAATAGAGGTGAATAATATTTTGAGCGGTATACTTTCATTGTCAACATAACAACCAAGAGATGGCGATATCTTCCATGCTACACACATTATAGGAGGTTCCCCAACAGAATGGTAAAGTTTATACTCCCCCTCCACCAACAAACATCAATCCATGGCTTGCTCGAAACAACGAGTGCCTCCAACATACATCAGGTCACAGGGGAGTTTTGTTTGCAATTATTTTTGATTTAGTTTGCATAAAGCATGGGACTGGGCATCCCGGTGACCAGCCATTTCTCTCGTGAGTGAGGAGCGGAGTCCACTCCTCTTGAGAATAACCCGCCTAACATGGAAGATACAGACAAGCCTAGTTGATACATGAGCTTGAGCATATAAAACAGGATATTTATTTGAAGGTTTAGAGTTTGGCACATACAAATTTACTTGGAACGGCAGGTAGATACCGCATATAGGAAGGTATAGTGGACTCATGTGGAATAACTTTAGGGTTTAAGGGATTGGATGCACAAGCAGTATTCCCGCTTAGTACAGGTGAAGGCTAGCAAAAGACTGGGAAGCGACCAACTAGAGAGCGACAACAGCCATGTACATGCATTAAAATTAATAAACATTGGATGCAAGCATGAGTAGGATATAATCCACCATGAACATAAATATCGTGAAGGATATGTTGATTTGTTTCAACTACATGCGTGAACATGTGCCAAGTCAAGTCACTTAAATCATTCATAGGAGGATACCACCCTATCATACCACATCATAACCATTTTAATAGCATGTTGGCACGCAAGGTAAACCATTATAACTCATAGCTAATCAAGCATGGCACACGCAACTATGATCTCTAATTGTCATTGCAAACATGTTTATTCATAACAAGATGAATCAAGAACGATGAACTCATCATATTTACAAAAACAAAAGAGGTCGAGTTCATACCAGCTTTTCTCATCTCAGTCAGTCCATCATATATCATCATAATTGCCTTTCACTTGCACGACCGAACGATGTGAATAATAATAAGAGTGCACGTGCATTGGACTAAGCTAGAATCTGTGGGTATTCAATAAACAGGAGAAGACAAAGCAATATGGGCTCTTGGTTAAATCAACAATACTGCATATAAGAGCCACTTCAACAATTTAATCATGGTCTTCTCCTACTGACCCCCAAAGAAAGAAAGAAAATAAAACTATTTACACGGGAAAGCTCCCAACAAGCAAAAGAAGAACAGGAAATATTTTTGGGTTTTCTTTTTAATTACTACTACAAGCATGGAAAGTAAATTATTTAAAAGCTACAACAATTTTTTTTGTTTTTCTTAAGGTTTATTAAACACACAAGAAGAAAGCATAAAAAGGAAAATAAACTAGCATGGATGATACAATGAAAAAGTATGAACACCGACATCTAGCAATGAGTGTGTGTGAACATGAATGTAATGTCGGTGAGAAATACGTACTCCCCCAAGCTTAGGCTTTTGGCCTATGTTGGTCTATGGCCATGGCTGGCCTGTCTGATATCCATAATAATAGTTGGGGTCGTACTGCGATGAGGAAGAAGAAGGCTCTGATTGCCACTGGCTAGCAATCATCTCCGGATCCCACTGATAGTTAGACTGTCATGAAGGATCAAATTGTGGTTCCGGTAAGCGTGGATAGACGTCAATGGAACAAGGTACTTGCCTACAGTCAAATCAAACAAAGAAGGAGCAGGCAAGGTAATAGTCTCAAGATGATGTTTATTAAAGAACAATTGATATTTAAGCTCTCCTGCCCTATTCTTAATAATAAAATCATGTGCTACCGTACTTTTATAATCTAGATAAACACGAGGCAGTACTTTTTCTTCCTTCTCACCATGCCTAATAGGTACGTTAAAATGTGCAGCTAGGCGTGTAGCATAGATGCCTCCAAAGATGGGGCCCTTTGTACGGTTCAGACTTAACCGTTTAGCAATAATACCACCCATACTAAAAGTGTTATCAGTGTATAAACCATGGAGCAGAATAATTATATCAGGGATACTAAGGTTTCCACAGTTTCCGTGTCCAATTAAGCAACGACTAGCGAATAATGCAAAGTAACGTAAAACAGGAAAATGTATGCTAGTGATTCGTGCATCGGAAACCTTCCTAGTTTCTCCTACAGTGATTGTATCAATAAACCCCTCCACATCATCATGATGTGGTTCTTCTGTCTTGCCCCCAAAAGAGACTAAACAAATCCGACAAAAATCATAAAGTGACATCTCCTTATGCTCATCATATAAATGAAACTCCACCGTAGGTGGTGAGTTCCTAGAATGAAAATGAAAGTTTTGCACAAAGGTATTTGTGAGTAAGAGATACTGATCGCATTGGTCGTGGAGGAAAGCGGTGAGGTCTGCATTATGAGCCAATTCATAAAAATCTTCATAAATCCCGACTGCTCTCAAGAAATCCTCGGAAGGCCATTATACTTAGGCTTCGGTGCCTTGTCCTTCGAGCTTTGGCTCGATGAGTGATACGTCCATTTTGCATCATGCTTTTATATCGATATTTATTGCATTATGGACTGTTATTTCACTTTATATCACAATACTTATGACTATTCTCTCTTATTTTACAAGGTTTATATAAGGAGGGAGAATGCCGGCAGCTAGAATTCTGGTCTGGAAAAGGAGCAAATATTAGAGACCTATTCCTCGCAACTCCAAAAGTCCTGAAACTCCACGGAATGTCTTAAAAGAAATAAAGAAAAATCCACGCCAAAGATGAAGGCCAGGGGGCCCAGACCCTGCTCAAAAGGGTGGGGGCGCCCCCCTAAGGCGCACCCCCTACCTCGTGGGCCCCCTGGTGGCTCTCTAATGCCCATCTTCTCCTATATGAGGTCTTTCGATGAGAAAAAAATAACAAGGAACTTTTTGAGATGAGACTCCGCCGCCACGAAGCGGAACCTTGGCAGATCCAATCTAGAGCTCCGGTAGAGCTGTTCTGCCGGGGATACTTCCCTCCGAGAGGGGGAAATCATCACCATCGTCATCACTAACGCTCCTCTCATCGGGAGAGGGCAATCTCCATCAACATCTTCACCAGCACCATCTCATCTCCAAACCCTAGTTCATCTCTTGTATCTAAGTCTTGTCTCAAAGTCCGGGATTGGTGCTAGTAGGTATTGATTACCCCTTGTAGTTGATGCTAGTTGGTTTATTTGGTGGAAGATCATATGTTCAGATCCTATATGCATATTATTACCCCTATGATTATGAACATGAATATGCTTTGTGAGTAATTACGTTCGTTCCTGAGGACAAGGGAGAAGTCTTGCTATGAGTAGTCATGTGAATTTGGTATTCGTTTGATATTTTGATAAGATGTATGTTGTCTAGCCTCTAGTGGTGTTATGTGAACGTCGACTACATAACACTTCACCATTATTTTGGGCCTAGAGGAAGGCATTGGGAATTAATAAGTAGATGATGGGTTGCTAGAGTGACAGAAGCTTAAACCCTAGTGTATGCGTTGCTTCGTAAGGGGCTGATTTGGATCCACATGTTTCATGCTATGGTTAGGTTTACCTTAATACTTTTGTTGTAGTTGCGGATGCTTGCAGTAGAGGTTAATCATAAGTGGGATGCTTGTTCAAGTAAGAACAGCACCCAAGCACAGGTCCACCCACATATCAAATTATCAAAGTATCGAACGTGAATCATATGAACGTGATGAAAACTAGCTTGACGATATTCCCATGTGTCCTCGGGAGCGCTTTTCCTATTATAAGAGTTTGTTCCGGGTTGTCCTTTGCTACAAAAGGATTGGGCCACCTTGCTACACTTTATTTACTTTTGTTACTTGTTGCTCGTTACAACCTATCTTATCACAAAACTATCTGTTACCACTTATTTCAGTACTTGTAGAGAATACCTTGCTGAAAACTGCTTATCATTTCCTTCTGCTCCTCATTGGGTTCGACACTCTTACTTATCGAAAGGACTACGATAGATCCCCTATACTTGTGGGTCATCAAGACTCTTTTCTGGTGTCGTTGCCGGGGAGTGTAGCGCCTTTGGTAGGTGGAATTTGGTAAGGAAAAATTTATATAGTGTGCTGAAATTTACTGTCACTTGTTACTATGGAAAGTAATTCTCTGTGCAGCTTGTTCGGGGTATCTTCACCCCGACCAGTAGAGCAAAGAGTTGCTCCTCAACCTACTGAACCTACTGAAAATGAAACTCCTTTTAAATTTCCTTTGGGTATGATGGAAA